>NC_091346.1:10279292-10361792 GCF_038502225.1 Cherax quadricarinatus | reverse complement strand
ATCGGACTGATGACACTGGAGGACAAAAGGGTCAGGGGAGACATGATAACGACATACAAGATACTGCGGGGAATAGACAAGGTGGACAGAGATAGGATGTTCCAGAGAGGGGACACAGGAACAAGGGGTCACAACTTGAAGCTGAAGACTCAGACGAGTCACAGGGACGTTAGGAAGCATTTCTTCAGTCATAGAGTCGTCAGGAAGTGGAATAGCCTAGCAAGTGAAGTAGTGGAGGCAGGAACAATACATAGTTTTAAGAAGAGGTATGATAAAGCTCAGGAAGCAGAGAGAGAGAGGACCTAGTAGCAATCAGTGAAGAGGCGTGGCCAGGAGCTTAGTCTCGACCCCTGCAACCACAATTAGGTGAGTACAATTAGTACACACAATGAGTACACACACTCACACACACACAGAGTTCAGTCCTAGGACCACTGCTGTTTCTGGTATTTGTGAATGACATGACGGAAGGAATAAACTCCGAGGTGTCACTGTTTGCAGATGACGTGAAGTTGATGAAAAGAATTCATTCGATCGAAGACCAGGCAGAACTACAAAGGGATCTGGACAGGCTGCAGACCTGGTCCAGAATTGGCTCCTGGAGTTCAATCTCACCAAGTGCAAAATCATGAAGATTGGGGAAGGGCAAAGAAGACCGCAGACGGAGTACAGTCTAAGGGGGCCAGAGACAACAAACCTCACTCAAGGAAAAGATCTTGGGGTGAGTATAACACCAGGCACATCTCCTGAAGCGCACATCAACCAAATAACTGCTGCAGCATATGGGCGCCTAGCAAACCTCAGAACAGCATTACGACGTCTTAATAAGGAATCGTTCAGGACCCTGTACACCGTGTACGTTAGGCCCATATTGGAGTATGCGGCACCAGTTTGGAACCCACACCTAGCCAAGCAAAGTGCAAGGTTTGCAACAAGACTAGTCCCAAAACTAAGAGGTACGTCCTACGAGGAGAGGGTAAGGGAAATCAACCTGATGACACTGGAGGACAGGAGAGATAGGGGGGACATGATAACGAAATACAAAATACGGAGAGGAATTGACAAGGTGGACAAAGATAGGATGTTCCAGAGATGGGACACAGCAACAAGGGGACACAGTTGGAAGTTGAAGACACAGATGAATCACAGGGATGTTAGGAAGTATTTCTTCAGCCACAGAGTAGTCAGTAAGTGGAATAGTTTGGGAAGCGATGTATTGGAGGCAGGATCCCTACATAGCTTTAAGCAGAGGTATGATAAAGCACATGGTTCAGGGAGAGTGACCGAGTAGCGACTAGTGAAGAGGCGGGGACCAGGAGCTCAGACTCGACCCCTGCAACCTCAACTAGGTGAGTACAACTAGGTGAGTACACACACTAGCGTACTAATGCACTTGTACACTTAAAGATACAAGAACATACACACTCAGTGAAGAGGCGGGGCCAGGAGCTATGAATCGACCCCTACAACCGCAACTAGGAGGAGGACCAGGCAGGGCTACAGAGTTATCTAAACAGGCTGCAGGTCTGGTCCAGCAACTGGCTTCTGGAGTTCAACTCCACCAAGTGCAAAGTCATGAAGATCGGGGACGGGCAAAGAAGACCACAGACAGAATAAAGTCTAGAAGGCCTAAGACTACAAATCTCATTCAAGGAAAAGGATCTTTGGGTGAGTTTAACACCGAACACATCAACTGAGAAGCACATTAGCCAAATAACTACTGCGGCATACAGGCGCCTAATAAACCTAATAAGAGCATTCCGACATCTAAGGAGTCGTTCAGGACTCTGTACATCGTGTACATCAGGTCCATACTGGAGTATGCAGCACCACTTTAAAACCCACTCCTGACTAAGCACGTCAAGAAATTAGAGAAAGTGCAAAGGTTTGCAACGAAACTAGTCTCGGAGTTAAGGGGCATGTCCTATGAGGAAACGCTAAGGAAAATCAACTTCACGACACTGGAGGACAAAAGAGATAGGGAGGATGTGATAACGACATATAAATTACTAACAGGAATTGACAAGGTGGACAGAGACAGGATGTTCCAAAAATGGGACACAGCAACAAGGGGCCACAATTAGAAGTTGAATACTCAGATAAGTCCCATGGATGTTAGGAAGTGTTTCTTCAGAGTTGTCAGGAAGTGGAATAGTCTGGAAAGGGAGGTGGTGGAGGCAGGATCCATACACAGCTTTAAGAAGAGGTGTTATAAAGCTCATCGAGAGCGTGACCTAGTAGCAACAAGTGAAGAGGCGGGGCCATGAGCTATGATTCGACCCCTGCAACCACAATTAGGAGAGTGTAAACACACACACAAACACACACAGCCAGGAGCTGAGTATCGACCCCAGCAACCACAATTAGGTGAGTACAATTAGGTGAGTACACATACACACATATATATATACACACACACACACACACACACACACACACACAGCAAGACTGGACCTAGTATTCACCTTGATTAGTGCAGATAAGGAGGACATCATATATGAAAGACCCCTTGGGGCCAGGGATCATGTGGTTTTAAGCTTCGAATACACAGTAGAGCTTCAAGTGGAGAGGGAAGCAGGAAGGCCAGGGCAAATGATGCCAAACTACAATAAAGGGGACTACTCGGGAATGAGGAACTTCCTGAACGGGGTTCAGTGGAACAGAAAACTGGCAGGGAAGTGAGTAAATGAGATGATGGAATATTTAACAACAATATGTAAGGAAGCTGAGGAGAGGTTTGTACCCAAGGGTAACAGGAATAATGAGAAAGCCAGGATGAGCCCATGGTTCACCCAAAGGTGCAGGGAGGCAAAAACCAAGTGTGCTAGGGAATGGAAGAAGTATAGAAGGCAAAGGACCCAGGAGAATAAGGAGAGCAGTCATAGAGCCAGAAATGAATATGTACAGATAAGAAGGGAGGCCCAACGACAATATGAAAACGACATAGCAGCGAAAGCCAAATTTGACCCGAAGCTGTTATACAGCCACATCAGGAGGAAAACAACAGTCAAGGACCAGGTAATCAGGCTAAGGAAGGAAGGAGGACAGAAAACAAGAAACGACAGTGAAGTATGTGAGGAACTCAACATGAGATTCCAAGAAGTGTTCACAGAGGAGACAGAAAGGGCTCCAGAAAGACGGAGAGGTGGGGTACACCACCAAGTGCTGGACACAGTACACACAACCGAGGAAGAAGTGAAGAGGCTTCTGAGCGAGCTAGATACCTCAAAGGCAATGGGGCCAGATAACATCTCTCCATGGGTCCTGAGAGAGGGAGCAGAGGCGCTATGTGTACCCCTAACAACAATATTCAATACATCTATCGAAACAGGGAGATTGCCTGAGGCTTGGAAGAGAGTAAATGTAGTCCCAAACTTTAAAAAAGGAGACAGATATGAGGCACTAAACTACAGACCAGTGTCACTGACATGTATAGAATGCAAAGTCATGGAGAAGATTATCAGGAGAAGAGTGGTGGAACACCTAGAAAGGAATGATCTCATCAACATCAGCCAACATGGTTTCAGGGACGGGAAATCCTGTGTCACAAAGCTCCTGGAGTTCTATGACAGGGTGACAGCAGTAAGACAAAAGAGAGAGGGGTGGGTAGATTGCATTTTCTTGGACTGTAAGAAGGCGTTTGACACAGTTCCACACAAGAGATTAGTGCAAAAACTGGAGGACCAGGCAGGGATAACAGGGAAGGCACTACAATGGATCAGCGAATACATGTCAGGAAGACAGCAGCGAGTCATGGTATGTGGCGAGGTGTCAGAGTGGGCACCTGTGACCAGCGGGGTGCCACAGTGGCCAGTTCTAGAACCAGTGCTGTTTCTGGTATTTGTGAACGACATGACGGAGGGAATAGACTCCAAAGTGTCCTTGTTTGCAGATGACGTAAAGTTGATGAGATGAATTCATTCGGTCGAAGACCAGGCAGAACTACAAAGGAATTTGGACAGGCTGCATACCTGATCCAGCAATTGGCTCCTGGAGTTCAACCCCTCCAAGTGCAAAGTCATGAAGATTGGGGAAGGGCAAAGAAGACCGCAGACGGAGTACAGTCCAGAGGGCCAGAGACTACAAACCTCACCCAAGAAAAAAGATCTTGGAGAGAGTGTAATACCGAGCACATCTCCTGAGGCGCACATCAGTCAGATAACTGCTGCAGCATACTGGCACCTGGCAAACCTAAGGATAGTGTTCCGATGCCTCAGTATGGAATCAGGCCCATACTGGAGAGTGCAGCACTAGTTTGGAATCCACATCTGGTCAAGCAAGTCAAGAAATTAGAGAAAGTGCAAAGGTTTGCAGCAAGACTAGTCCCAGAGCTAAGGGGATTGTCTTACGAAGAAAGGTAAAGGGAAACTGACCTGATGACACTGGAGGACAGGAGGTTCAGGGAAGGCACGATAACGACAAATAAAATGCTGCGCGGAATGGACAAGGTGGACAAAGACAGGATGTTCCAGAGATGGAACACAGAAACAAGTGGTCACAATATTTCCTAATATCCTTTTGATTCAGATGAGTCAAAAGGATATTAGGAACTATTTCTTAAGTCATAGAGTTGTAAAGCAGTGAAATAGCCTAGAAAGTGACGTAGTGGAGGCGGGAACCATACATTGTCTTAAGATGAGGTTTGATTAAACTCATGGAGCAGGGAGAGAGAGGACCCAGTAGCAATCAGTGAAGTGGTGGGGCAGGAGCTATGACTCGTCCCCTGCAACCACAAATAGGTGAGTACAATTAGGTAAGTACTCTCTCACACACACACACACACACACATTCACACACACATACACACACACACACACACACACACACACACACACACACACACACACACACACACACACACACACACACACACACATACACACATACACATACACACACTCAGGCCTTTTCGAATTCAACCAAGCCAAATGCAAAGTCATGAAGATAGGGGAAGGGCAATGAAGACCGCAGACAGAGTATAGGCTAGGTGGACAAAGACTGCAAACCTCACTCAAGGAGAAAGATCTTTGGGTGACCATAACACCGAGCACGTCCCGGAGGCACACATCAACCAAATAACTGCTGCAGCATATGGGCGCCTGGCAAACCTGAGAATAGCGTTCTGATTCCTTAGTTAGGAATCGTTCAAGACTCTGTACACTGTGTACGTCAGGCCCATACTCGAGTATGTCGCACAAGTTTGGAACCTACACCTAGTCAAGCACGTCAAGAAATTAGAAAATGTGCAAAAGTTTGCAACAAGGCTTCTTACGGAGCTCAGGGGAATGTCCTACGAAGAAAGGTTGTGGGAAATCGGACTGACGACACAGGAGGACAGGAAGGTGAGGGAAGACATAATAACGACATACAAAATACTGCATGGAATAGACAAGGTGGGCAGAGACAGGATGTTCCAGAGAGGGGTCACAGAAACAAGGGGTCACAATTGGAAGCTGAAGACTCAGATGAGTCACAGGGCTGTTAGGAAGTATTTTTTTAGTCATAGAGTCGTCAGGAAGTGGAATAGCCTAGCAAGTGAAGTAGTGGAGGCGGGAACCATACACAGTTTTAAGAAGAGGTATGACAAAGCTCAGGAAGCAGAGAGGGAGAGGACCTAGTAGCGATCAGTGAAGAGGCGGGGCCAGGAGCTGAGCCTCGACCCCTGTAACCACAATTAGGTGAGTACACACACACACACACACACACACACACACACACACACACACACACACAAACACACAAACACACACACACACACACACAAAGACAGGATGTTCCAGGGAGGGGACACAGAAACAAGAGGTCACAATTGGAAGATGAAGACTCAGAGAAGTCAAAGGGATGTTAGGAAGTATTTCTTCAGTCATAGAGTTGTCAGGCAGTGGAATAGCCTAGAAAGTGACGTAGTGGAGGCGGAAATCATACATAGTTTTAAGACGAGGTTTGATGAAGCTCATTGAGCAGGGAGAGAGAGGACCCAGTAGCAACCAGTGAAGAGGCGGGGCCAGGAGCTAAGACTCCACCCCTGCAACCACAAATAGATGAGTACATACACTCAGGGGTTCTCGGCCAGACAAAGCGCTTTTAGAGACTGATCAATCTGGTTTTTTTTTAAATTTTACTGATACCTTTACAAATCGAAATAAATTTAATTATACTCTGATCTTTGTACTGCTGCACAGCTTGTGGCTGGATCTTCACTTCAGAAGAAGAAGAAGAATATGTTCCTACAAAGCTTCTCCTTTCACGTGTTACTTAAGATCTTAGTGTAGGCGTTGGGCAGTATAACGCACAAACCATCTCCTTTTATCGCTTTCCATTACCGCGTTAGTACTTCTGCATACCAACACTCTTATCTCTCCCTGACGGACTCCATTTGCTATGAAGAGCTCCAAGTTAATGTTAGTACCCTATTCCCCATCCCCCCTTCTGGCTAGCACCACGTTCACGACTGTAGCTCAGTTCTGGTCTCCATATTACAGAATGGACATAAATTCGTTAGAAAACATTCAGCATAGAATGACTAAATTAATACACAGCATTAGAAATCTTCCTTATGAATAAAGATTGAAGACTCTTAAATTACATTCACTTGTTAGACGAAGAATAAGGGAGACATGATCGAAGTGTATAAGTGGAAGATGGGTATTAATAAAGGGGATATTAATAAGGTCTTTAGGATGTCTCTCCAAGAGAGAACCCGCAGTAATGGATTTAAATTAGACAAGTTTAGGTTTAGAAAGGACATAGGAAAGTATTGGTTTGGAAATAGGGTAGTTGATAAGTGGAACAGTCTACCTAGTTGGGTTATTGAGGCTAGAACTTTGGGTAGTTTCAAATTTAGGTTGGATAAATATATGAGTGAGAGGATATGGATTTGAGTGGGACTTGCATATGAGTGGATAGTTACCAGACCTTGTTTCTTGTGTAGCATTGAAAATTGGGTTGGGGAAATGTTTTGTTAACGTGATGGATTGTAAAGGACCTGCCTAGTATGGGCCAACAGGACTGCTACAGTGTTCCTCCTTTCTTATGTTCTCATGTTCTTATGTGATCTGCTTCGTTCATTAATGACCAGCACCAAGTCCAAGACAACAATGCTTGGTGATCTGTTTCGTTAATTTCTGACCTGCATCATATCTGATGTTTGGTGTCATGCACCATTCCCTACTCACTAGCTCCAGGTCTAATAACATTGCCTCCATATCCAACAGGACAACTAAGAAGACCTAAACACCCACAGATGTCACTCTCAATAACACCAGCATATGTGCAAAATCTGGGTATCTTAACGCGAACCAGTGGCTTTATCATTACAATACAAGGACATAAGTGGTGACGTGTACTTAGCTCAGTGGTGACGTGTACTTAGCTCAGTGGTGACGTGTACTTAGCTCAGTGGTGACGTGTACTTAGCTCTGTGAAGACCTGTTTGTGTGCTCTCTGTGAATCTGAACCAGGATGCCCTCTCTTGAGCAACTTTACCAGCAGCTGAGAGAAGAGCTCAGAGTTGCTAAGATGGAGATACGGCGATTAACGGAGGAGAACAAGAGGATTCGTAGTAATCCTCCTGTTGTGAGTCCCCAGGTTAAGAGGGGAGCTTGGTCAGTGGCCGGGCAACATGGAACCAAGCTGAAGATCAAGAAAACGGTTGGAGAGGCAGAAACAACGAGAAACCAGAAGACTACCGTGCAAACTTCCAACCCATTCTCGGTGCTACCCGACAAATGTGAGTGTTCTACTGGAAATGCCACAACGAGCACCAAAGAAGCATTGGCAGACGTGAGTGAGACATCCCTAGAAACCCCAACGAAGACCATCGAGAACGTCTTGACGAATTCTACAAGTGGTGTAATGCTACATGGCGAATGTGAGTCGACTACTCGGAGCATCACGACGGACGACGCAAAGGAAGGTAAAAGCATTGTTGTTGTTGGGGATAGCCAGATTAGGTACATGGATAGGGCATTCTGCTTGAAGGACAGGAGTAGGAGGCAGAGAGTGTGTTTTCCTGGGGCAGGGATGAAGGATATTGTTAGCCGTCTGGATGATATCATGAGAGGTAATGGGAGCAATCCTATTATCTGTCTCAGTGCTGGAGGCAACGATGTTGGCAGACGTAGGAGTGAGGACATGATTAGCAGGTATAGGTCAGCAATAGAGATAATTAGGAGGAAGGGTGGGAAACCTGTCATATGTGGCATATTGCCAAGGACAGGAGTTGGAAATGAATGGTTGTCCAGAGCAATTGGTGTCAATTGCTGGCTGGACAAATACTGTAAGGAAAATGCGGTAACATTCATTGACAACTGGGACCTCTTCAATGGCAGAAATGACATGTATACCAGGGATGGGGTTCACTTATCTAGGTGTGGGGTGGGAGCACTGGCCAACGCAGTGGAGGGAGCTGTTAGGTCTTTAAACTAAGAATAGTTAGTGGTATGGGTTTTTGCGGGAAAACTGTGAAGTCTCAGGGTAGTAATATGAGTACTAGGGGAACTAGTAATAGGCAAAATGAGGTGGATATCGGAAAGCCAGTGGCACTAATTGACAAGGACAGTAATAGGTTTAGTGGAATAGCAGAAAGGAGCAGGAATGATAAAGAGAAAGGAGGGTCCTTAAGTATATATTACACAAATAGTCGCAGTGCTAGGAATAAGATGGACGAGTTGAGACTAGTTGCTAGTGCAGGTAACATAGATGTATTTGCCATTACTGAGACGTGGTTTAATTCAAAAAGTCGGGACATGCCTGCAGAATGTCACATTCAGGGTTTCAAATTGTTCCAAGTAGATAGAAGTATCGGGAAGGGGGGTGGGGTGGCATTGTATGTCCGAGATCGCTTGAACTGTTGCATTAAAACGGGTATTAAGTCTGAAGTAACACATACAGAGTCTGTTTGGATAGAATTTTCAGAGGGGCATGAAAAATTAACTTTAGGTGTGATATACCGTCCCCCAAATTTAGATAGGAACCAGGGAAGACTACTATGGGAGGAAATTGTTATGGCCACAAGGCACGATAATGTAGTAATTCTAGGAGACTTTAACTTTAGTCATATTGATTGGAATTTCTTGACTGGGAATTTAGAATCATACGACTTCTTAGAAGTAGTTCAGAATTGTTTTTTGAAGCAGTTTGTGACAGAACCTACAAGGGGTAATAACCTGCTTGACTTAGTTCTGGCAAACAATGAATCCCTTGTTAATAATTTAGAAGTTTCAGAGGAACTGGGTGCTAGCGACCACAAATCAATTACATTTAGAATTGAATGGAAGTACGATAGTAGGGATAACTCAGTAACAGTCCCAGATTTTCGCTTAGCAGATTACGATGGGCTTAGAGAACACTTATCATCTGTTGACTGGGGTAACGAAGAGAGCTGTCAATATGACAGTTTTCTGAACACTATACATGCTGCTCAAAGAACGTTTATCCCATATAAAGAAATTAGATCAAATAGAAATGACCCAAAATGGATGAATAATAGGCTGAAATATCTACTAGGGCATAAGAAAGGAATTTATAGGCGTATCAAAAGAGGCGAGGGTCATCTTATGAATCAGTATATTGACATTAAGAGGGACATTAAAAAGGGGATAAGAAAAGCTAAAAGGGACTATGAAATTAAAGTTGCTAGGGATTCTAAAACTAACCCAAAAAGTTTTTTCCAGGTATATAGAACAAAAGTCAGAGATAAGATAGGTCCCCTTAAAAATAACTATGGGCATCTTACTGACAAAGAGAATGAAATGTGCTCGATTTTAAATAATTATTTTCTCTCGGTTTTTACACAGGAAGACACTAATAATATTCCGGTAATTAATTTTTATAGTGGGCCAGAAGAAGATAAATTATGAAACATCACAGTCACTAGTGAAATGGTTGTGAAGCGGATAGACCGACTGAAGCAAAATAAGTCACCGGGTCCTGATGAGGTTTTTTCAAGGGTTCTAAAGGAATGCAAAATGGAAGTCTGTGAACCATTAACTAATATTTTTAATTTATCTCTTCAAACAGGTGTAGTGTCTGACATATGGAAGATGGCTAATGTAATTCCTATTTTTAAAACAGGGGACAAGTCGTTACCGTCAAATTACCGCCCAATAAGCCTGACCTCAATTGTAGGCAAATTACTAGAGTCAATTATACAAGTGAATGTAACTTAAGAGTCTTCAATCTTTCTTCATAAGGAAGATTTCTAATGCTATGTATTAATTTAGTCATCCTACGCTGAATGTTTTCTAACGAATTTATGTCCATTCTGTAATATGGAGACCAGAATTGAGCTGCATAATCTAGGTGAGGCCTTACTAATGATGTATAAAGCTGCAGTATGACCTCTGAACTTCTGTTGCTTACACTTCTTGATATAAATCCCAGTAATCTATTTGCCTTATTACGTACGCATAGGCATTGCTGTCTTGGTTTAAGGTTGCTGCTTACCATAACCCCAAAGTCCTTTTCGCAATCTGTATGGCTAAGTTCTACATTATTTAACTTATAAGTGCTAGGGTTATGGACACTCCCGAGCTTCAGAACCTTGCATTTATCTACATTGAACTGCATCTGCCACTTTTCTGACCAAGAGTAGAGTTTGTCTAAATCCTCCTGAAGTTCCCTAACATCTACGTTTGAATCAATTATCCTACCTATCTTCGTGTCATCGGCGAATTTGCTCACATCACTAGTAATTCCTTCATCAAGATCATTGATATATATTATAAACAACAACGGGCCCAAGACTGATCCCTGTGGAACCCCACTTGTTACTGATCCCCACTCGGATTTAACCCCATTTATGGACAGTCTCTGCTTCCTGTCTGTGCGCCGTGATTCGATCCACGAGAGCACCGTTCCCCCAATGCCATGAGCTGCTACTTTCTTCAACAGTCTTTGGTGCAGAACTCTATCAAATGCCTTACTAAAATCTAAGTAAACAATATCAAATTGTTTATCGTGGTCAACAGCCTCAAAAGTTTTACTGAAGAAAGTTAATAAATTAGTTAGACAAGACCGGCCTCTTGTGAATCCATGCTGAGTATCATTAATCAAGCTATGCTTATCGAGATGGCTTCTTATAATCTCAGCTATAATTGACTCTAGTAATTTGCCTTCAATTGAGGTCAGGCTTATTGGGCGGTAATTTGACGGTAACGACTTGTCCCCTGTTTTAAAAATAGGAATTACATTAGCCATCTTCCACATATCAGACACTACACCTGTTTGAAGAGATAAATTAAAAATATTAGTTAATGGTTCACAGACTTCCATTTTGCATTCCTTTAGAACCCTTGAAAAAACCTCATCAGGACCCGGCGACGTATTTTGCTTCAGTCGGTCTATCTGCTTCACAACCATTTCACTAGTGACTGTGATGTTATATAATTTATCTTCTTCTAGCCCACTATAAAAATTAATTACCGGAATATTATAAGTGTCTTCCTGTGTAAAAACCGAGAGCAAATAATTATTTAAAATAGAGCACATTTCATTCTCTCTTTTAAGGGGACCTATCTTATCTCTGACTTTTGTTCTATATACCTGGAAAAAACTTTTTGGGTTAGTTTTAGAATCCCTAGCAACTTTAATTTCATAGTCCCTTTTAGCTTTTCTTATCCCCTTTTTAATGTCCCTCTTAATGTCAATATACTGATTCATAAGATGACCCTCGCCTCTTTTGATACGCCTATAAATTCCTTTCTTATGCCCTAGTAGATATTTCAGCCTATTATTCATCCATTTTGGGTCATTTCTATTTGATCTAATTTCTTTATAAGGGATAAACGTTCATTGAGCAGCATGTATTGTGTTCAGAAAACTGTCATATTGATAGCTCTCTTCGTTACCCCAGTCAACAGATGACAAGTGTTCTCTAAGCCCATCGTAATCTGCTAAGCGAAAATCTGGGACTGTTACTGAGTTATCCCTACTATCATACTTCCATTCAATTCTAAATGTAATTGATTTGTGGTCGCTAGCACCCAGTTCCTCTGAAACTTCTAAATTATTAACAAGGGATTCATTGTTTGCCAGAACTAAGTCAAGCAGGTTATTACCCCTTGTAGGTTCTGTCACAAACTGCTTCAAAAAACAATCCTGAACTACTTCTAAGAAGTCGTATGATTCTAAATTCCCAGTCAAGAAATTCCAATCAATATGACTAAAGTTAAAGTCTCCTAGAATTACTACATTATCGTGCCTTGTGGCCCTAACAATTTCCTCCCATAGTAGTCTCCCCTGGTCCCTATCTAAATTTGGGGGACGGTATATCACACCTAAAATTAACTTTTCATGCCCCTCTGAAAATTCTATCCAAACAGACTCTGTATGTGTTACTTCAGACTTAATACCCGTTTTTATGCAACAGTTCAAGCGATGTCGGACATACAGTGCCACCCCACCCCCCTTCCCGATACTTCTATCTACTTGGAACAATTTAAATCCCTGAATGTGACATTCCGCAGGCATGTCACGACTTTTTGAATTAAACCACGTCTCAGTAATGGCAAATACATCTATGTTACCTGCACTAGCAAATAATCTCAACTCGTCCATCTTATTCCTAGCACTGCGACTATTTGTGTAATAAATACTTAAATACCCTCCTCTCTCTTTACCCTTCCTGCTCCTTTCTGTTATTCCTCTAAACCTATTACTGTCCTTGTCAATTAGTGCCACTGGCTTTCCAATATCCACCTTATTTTGCCTATTACTAATTCTCCTAGTACTCATATTACTTCCCTGAGACTTCACAGTTTTCCCGCAAAAACCCATACCACTAACTATTCCTAGTTTAAAGACCTAACAGCTCCCTCCACTGAGTTGGCCAGTGCTCCCACCCCACACCTAGATAAGTGAACCCCATCCCTGGCATACATGTCATTTCTGCCATAGAAGAGGTCCCAGTTGTCAATGAATGTTACCGCATTTTCCTTACAGTATTTGTCCAGCCAGCAATTGATACCAATTGCTCTGGACAACCATTCATTTCCAACTCCTCTCCTTGGCAAAATGCCACATATGACAGGTTTCCCACCCTTCCTCCTAATTATCTCTATTGCTGACCTATACCTGCTAATCAGGTCCTCACTCCTACGTCTGCCAACATCGTTGCCTCCAGCACTGAGACAGATAATAGGATTGCTCCATGCTGAGATTATAAGAAGCCATCTCGATAAGCATAGCTTGATTAATGATACTCAGCATGGATTCACAAGAGGCCGGTCTTGTCTAACTAATTTATTAACTTTCTTCAGTAAAGCTTTTGAGGCTGTTGACCACGATAAAGAATTTGATATTATTTACTTAGATTTTAATAAGGCTTTTGATAGAGTTCCGCACCAAAGACTGTTGAAGAAAGTAGCAGCTCATGGCATTGGGGGAAGAGTGCTCTCGTGGATCGAATCATGGCTCACAGACTGGAAGCAGAGAGTGTCCATAAATGGGGTTAAATCCGAGTGGGGATCAGTAACAAGTGGCGTTCCACAGGGATCAGTCTTGGGTCCGTTGTTGTTTATAATATATATCAATGATCTTGATGAAGGAATTACTAGTGATATGAGCAAATTCGCCGATGACACGAAGATAGGTAGGATAATTGATTCAAACGTAGATGTTAGGGAACTTCAGGAGGATTTAGACAAACTCTACTCTTGGTCAGAAAAGTGGCAGATGCAGTTCAATGTAGATAAATGCAAGGTTCTGAAGCTCGGGAGTGTCCATAACCCTAGCACTTATAAGTTAAATAATATAGAACTTAGCCATACAGATTGCGAAAAGGACTTGGGGGTTATGGTAAGCAGCAACCTTAAACCAAGACAGCAATTCCTAAGCGTACGTAATAAGGCAAATAGATTACTGGGATTTATATCAAGAAGTGTAAGCAACAGAAGTCCAGAGGTCATACTGCAGCTTTATACATCATTAGTAAGGCCTCACCTAGATTATGCAGCTCAATTCTGGTCTCCATATTACAGAATGGACATAAATTCGTTAGAAAACATTCAGCGTAGGATGACTAAATTAATACATAGCATTAGAAATCTTCCTTATGAAGAAAGATTGAAGACTCTTAAGTTACATTCACTTGTTAGACGAAGAATGAGGGGAGACCTGATCGAAGTGTGTAAGTGGAAGATAGGTATTAATAAAGGGGATATTAACAAGGTCTTGAGGATATCTCTCCAAGAGAGAACCCGCAGTAATGGATTTAAATTAGATAAGTTTAGATTTAGAAAGGACATAGGAAAGTATTGGTTTGGAAATAGGGTAGTTGATGAGTGGAACAGTCTACCTAGTTGGGTTATTGAGGCTAGGACTTTGGATAGTTTCAAATTTAGGTTGGATAAGTACATGAGTGGGAGGGGTTGGATTTGAGTGGGACTTGCACATCGGAGCTTGTTTCTTGGGTGGCATTGAAAGTTGGGTTGGTCAAATGTTTGTTAGTGGGATGAATTGTAAAGGACCTGCCTAGTATGGGCCAACAGGCCTGCTTCAGTGTTCCTCCTTTCTTATGTTCTTATGTTCTTATGAACTAGAGCACTGCCATGAAGCTTGGCGTTTATATACTGGCTACTTGCAGCAGACGTGCAGCAGGCGTGCACCAGACGAAGGAATTGTCATTGGTAGGCGGGAACCCCCAGTGGAAGTAGGTTACTCCCGAGGAATGGGCCAGAAGTAAGAAAGAAGGTCGTGTAGATATCCACTTTACCAAGATTCCACGATGCTGCAGTGTCTGATAAGATATACATAAACGGTATACAATACCGACAAGATAAAGAATTACACATATACTGTTCACTAACTCCAAGGCTGAGGGACTGGTTACCTCATCTTTTGCATATAATTCTTCAGATTATATACAAAGGATTATTAAAGCCACTGACTGGCGAAACGCCTACAAATAAATATATCTATAATCACCAAAGTACCTGCTACAAAAGCCATCGATTTCTTGAGCAGGAAAATTAAAGATTCACTTGACATTCCTGTTCCAGCCAGAGATTTTATCATCTATGTTGAACTATGTGTTGGCTTTACGTGTTTCTCTCTCGAAAATCACTTCTTTCAGCAGACTTTTGGACTACCATAGGTAGAGGGTGTGTAGACCAAGCGTTTAAAATGAAACATTTAGGTGAACACTGCAGTGAAAGATATAGGTGAACAGTATATACAGTGAAACATATAGGTGAACAGTATCTAGATAAGGGTAAAGTTGTTTTGTGGCATTTATGGATTTAGAAATGGCGTATGACAGGGTGGATAGGGGGGCAATGTGGCAAATGTTTCAAATGTATGGATAGGAGGTAGGTTACTGAAAGCAGTGAAAAGTTTCTACGTGGATATCGAGGCTCAGGTTAGAGTATGTGGGAGAGAGGGAGATTATTTTCCAGTAAAAGTAGGCCTTAGACAAAGATGGGTGATATCACCATGGTTGTTAGATATATTTATAGATGAGGTTTTAAGAGAAGTGAATGTTAAGGTGTTGGCAAGTGGTTTGGGGTTAAAAGATAAAGAATAAAACACAAAGTTAGAGTTGTCACAGTTGCTCTTTGCTGATGACATTGTGGTTTTGGGAGATTCTGAAAAGAAGTTGCAGAGGTTGGTGGATGAGTTTGGTAGTGTGAGTAAAAGAAGAAATTTGAAAGTGAATATAGGAAAGAGTAAGGTGGTTAGGGTAAAAATTAGATAACGAGACACTGGATATCAGGTTGGAGGGAGAAAGTATGGAGGAGGTGAATGTATTCAGATATTTAGGAGTGGACGTGTCAGCAGATGGATCTATGAAAAATGATGTGGAAAATACTGTAAATATTCTCCCAGTTAGCTGTTCTTCGTAGTTCTGCATTCATTTCCTCAATTATTCTCCTATGCTTGTTTTTGCCTGATATGAGGGTGGATGATACTACGTGGATAACATCTGCAAATTGAGTGATGGTGGTATCATTGAATTTAGGTTTGGGGAGGTCGTTTACATATATATTGAAGAGCATGGGCTGAGTCAAGAGCCCTGCGGTACTCCAGCTGTCGGTGTGAAAGTGAAAGGTGCTGCTGACAGGTGGGGATGATGCTGCTACCTGTTAAGAAGTTGTATATGAGCGTGAGAAAGGTCCAGTTGTGGTCTGGGAGGTCTGCAAGTTTGAATATGAGTCCGTCGTGCCACAAGATGTCGAAAGCTTTGTGTACGTCCCTAGTTGCAATAAGGGCAAGGTTCCTTTGTTTCCTCAGCTTGTCTACCGCATGAAAGATGATGTTTATAGTGTGTTGTATTCCTCTGTGAGACTTGAAGCCAAACTGCTTTTCGGTGAACAGGTGGTTGAATTCTATGTAGTAGTTCAATCTGTTGGAGATAATTTTTTCGAAGACTTTGCCAGTGACTTCCAGTAAGGAGATAGGTCTGTACTTCTCCTGTTTCCAGTTGTCCTTACTGGGTTTTGCGATGAAAATCACTAGCTCTCTTGCAGTGCTCCTCTTTCTCCTTTCCTTCCTCCTTTCTCTTCCTCCTTTCCTTCTACCTCCCTTGTTCCCGTCAATGTCTGCTGGCCTATATATACTCCCTCCTCTCCTCGTTAGTGTGGCTTTGTAAATGGACCAAAAAGTCTTCGTAAGCTCCTCTCTGCTATGTGCGGGCTATTTGTGTATTGTTCCAGTCAAGGTATTGTGCCTTTTATGTTATTCGCAGAGAGATGAATTTATCACTGAAGTCACTCATGCAGGTGTTCCAGAGCATGTATACTAGTGTATATACCTCCCATGGTATATTTCTCTTATACAATCACTAGCATTAATAGGTGTGTTTCTCATTATATACGCAGTATTTATACTGAAAAATGTACAGCAAGAAGTGTGTTACGCTTATTGTATATACACATCGGATTGTGTCTCAGTGAATATAACGATGACTTATGTGTCTCAGTGAATATAACGATGAGTTATGTGTTTCAGTGAATATAACGATGACTTATGTGTCTCAGTGAATATAACGATGAGTTATGTGTCTCAGTGAATATAACGATGAGTTATGTGTCTCAGTGAATATAACGATGAGTTATGTGTCTCAGTGAATATATCGATGAGTTATGTGTCTCAGTGAATATAACGATGAGTTATGTCTCAGTGAATATATCGATGAGTTATGTGTCTCAGTGAATATAACGATGAGTTATGTGTCTCAGTGAATATAACGATGAGTTATGTGTCTCAGTGAATATAACGATGAGTTATGTGTCTCAGTGAATATAACGATGAGTTATGTCTCAGTGAATATATCGATGAGTTATGTGTCTCAGTGAATATAACGATGAGTTATGTGTCTCAGTGAATATAACGATGAGTTATGTGTCTCAGTGAATATAACGATGAGTTATGTCTCAGTGAATATAACGATGAGTTATGTGTCTCAGTGAATATAACGATGAGTTATGTGTCTCAGTGAATATAACGATGAGTTATGTGTCTCAGTGAATATAACGATGAGTTATGTGTCTCAGTGAATATAACGATGAGTTATGTGTCTCAGTGAATATAACGATGAGTTATGTGTCTCAGTGAATATAACGATGAGTTATGTGTCTCAGTGAATATAACGATGAGTTATGTGTCTCAGTGAATATAACGATGAGTTATGTGTCTCAGTGAATATAACGATGAGTTATGTGTCTCAGTGAATATAACGATGAGTTATGTGTCTCAGTGAATATAACGATGAGTTATGTCTCAGTGAATATAACGATGAGTTATGTGTCTCAGTGAATATAACGATGAGTTATGTGTCTCAGTGAATATAACGATGAGTTATGTGTCTCAGTGAATATAACGATGAGTTATGTGTCTCAGTGAATATAACGATGAGTTATGTCTCAGTGAATATAACGATGAGTTATGTGTCTCAGTGAATATAACGATGAGTTATGTGTCTCAGTGAATATAACGATGAGTTATGTGTCTCAGTGAATATAACGATGAGTTATGTCTCAGTGAATATAACGATGAGTTATGTCTCAGTGAATATAACGATGAGTTATGTGTCTCAGTGAATATAACGATGAGTTATGTGTCTCAGTGAATATAACGATGAGTTATGTGTCTCAGTGAATATAACGATGAGTTATGTGTCTCAGTGAATATAACGATGAGTTATGTCTCAGTGAATATAACGATGAGTTATGTGTCTCAGTGAATATAACGATGAGTTATGTGTCTCAGTGAATATAACGATGAGTTATGTGTCTCAGTGAATATAACGATGAGTTATGTGTCTCAGTGAATATAACGATGAGTTATGTCTCAGTGAATATAACGATGAGTTATGTGTCTCAGTGAATATAACGATGAGTTATGTGTCTCAGTGAATATAACGATGAGTTATGTGTCTCAGTGAATATAAATGTTGAGTGATGTGTCTCAGTGAATATAACGATGAGTTATGTGTCTCAGTGAATATAAATGTTGAGTGATGTGTCTCAGTGAATATAACGATGAGTTATGTGTCTCAGTGAATATAAATGTTGAGTTATGTGTCTCAGTGAATATAACGATGAGTTATGTGTCTCAGTGAATATAAATGTTGAGTGATGTGTCTCAGTGAATATAACGATGAGTTATGTGTCTCAGTGAATATAAATGTTGAGTTATGTGTCTCAGTGAATATAACGATGAGTTATGTGTCTCAGTGAATATAACGATGAGTTATGTGTCTCAGTGAATATAACGATGAGTTATGTGTCTCAGAATATTTACATCAAGAAGCAATTATCTCTTCATAAACTTTCATTGAAAGTAGAGCACTCCAAAATGAAAGAGTTGATCTGATCAATAGTTCTATTGTTGCTAGCACATTAAATAGACTATATTTTCCACTGCTCTGACTCCTCAAGGGTCCTTGACGCTGGTGAGGGGCTCTTGATCTAGGGAATTGGATCTGTCCTCCAGTTGCCTGAATTAAGCCTAAATACCTTCTATCCACTCTCCTACAGGCGTTGCATAATCCTACGGGTTTATAGTTTCCCCATGATTTTAATAATAATTCACTGCTCTGCATCATTAAATACCAGTATACATTATTTTACTCCAACAACACGACTCCTCACCAACAACCTGTCAACATTCTCCTTCACACACTCCTTAGATCACAGTAATTAGATATTACCTGGAGTTTACCTGGAGAAGGTTACGGGGGTCAACGCCCCCGCTGCCCGGTCTGAGACCAGGCCTCATGGTGGAACAGGGTCTGATCAGCCTCACCTGACTACAGTATATAAGCCACATCTACGGCCCTATGCTGTACTTTCTACAAGATTGATGGACTGAACACATCGACTCCAGGCTGAGGGACTGATTACCTCAAACTCCTCCTCTCCTTACACCCTTCCGATTTGTATTGGACTGATGAAGCCACTGTGTGGCGAAACGTTTCCTCAATAAAGATTTCCATATGTTGCATAAGTGTCTCAATCTTGAACCAGGCTGTTACTGCTGGCCGCACGCAAACTGACGTACGAACCACAGCCGGATTGGCCAGGTACTGACTTTAGGTGCCTGTCCAGTGCCTTCTTGAAGATATCTAGGGGTCCATATAAAATCATACATTATTCCACGCTCACGTCTATCTCAAAAAGATACTTCCTTATTCTGTCTCTGCAAATAACTCCTGTATTGTGACATCTTTCACAAATACACATAGTGATTTCCAAGGCGCACTTCTCGTTTTGTCATTATTTGTTGTCTTTCAACATCCTAATGTCCCTAATGTTTTTCTAATCTCGCCCGTATTACTCTTTCAACAGTGACTAAAACAAAATATTTTAGAATATTCACGGAGCCACCTGATTTGCATGAGTCAAACAGGACTTAAACTTAAAATACGTTACTTCTCATTCAAATCCCATTGCTGGGTTTCTTTTTCCCGGTCAGACCTTTGCATTGCTCTTGTCGATTTCCATTTAGATGATATTTCATTGAATCAATCACTCTGGATGGGATTTCAAAAGCCACTTCTTCGGCTTATCTCATTCTGAAACAGTCGTGGAAATACATGAGACAATCACATAGACGAGGAGTTGAAAACCCACACTGAGGCTCTATGCTGGAAAACCCACACTGAGGCTCTATGCTGGAAAACCCACACTGAGGCTCTATGCTGGAAAACCCACACTGAGGCTCTATGCTGGAAAACCCACACTGAGGCTCTATGCTGGAAAACCCACACTGAGGCTCTATGCTGGAAAACCCACACTGAGGCTCTATGCTGGAAAACCCACACTGAGGCTCTATGCTGGAAAACCCACACTGAGGCTCTATGCTGGAAAACCCACACTGAGGCTCTATGCTGGAAAACCCACACTGAGGCTCTATGCTGGAAAACCCACACTGAGGCTCTATGCTGGAAAACCCACACTGAGGCTCTATGCTGGAAAACCCACACTGAGGCTCTATGCTGGAAAACCCACACTGAGGCTCTATGCTGGAAAACCCACACTGAGGCTCTATGCTGGAAAACCCACACTGAGGCTCTATGCTGGAAAACCCACACTGAGGCTCTATGCTGGAAAACCCACACTGAGGCTCTATGCTGGAAAACCCACACTGAGGCTCTGTGCTGGAAAACCCACACTGAGGCTCTATGCTGGAAAACCCACACTGAGGCTCTGTGCTGGAAAACCCACACTGAGGCTCTGTGCTGGAAAACCCACACTGAGGCTCTATGCTGGAAAACCCACACTGAGGCTCTATGCTGGAAAACCCACACTGAGGCTCTGTGCTGGAAAACCCACACTGAGGCTCTATGCTGGAAAACCCACACTGAGGCTCTATGATGGAAAACCAACACTGAGGCTCTGTGATGGAAAACCCACACTGAGGCTCTATGATGGAAAGAACTGTCTGTTTTTATCTACATATCTACATGTCTGTTTCTCTATATATCTTGAACTTCCTCCGGCGGCTGCAGTATTAAAAAAACAAGAAGAAAATATTCCATATTGGAAAAATGACGTTGAACTGACAAGAGAGACGCAAATGGATGGAAAGGGTGAATTAGTACTAATTAAACTGAGTCATTGTATTAGTGATTTATTGCACTAATGACTCATGAAATTGTAATAACAAGATTTATTTGCAACCATGTTATTACAATTTCAGAAGTCATGATGGCGGCTCTGATGAGACTTGAGATAGAGGACGCCAGAGCCACGCTGGTGTGCGATTCATCTTTAAAAATCTGCATTTGTGGTCACAGTGAGGACCATGCTAACTCCCTTCCCTGTGGTGTATGGAAATATACCCAGTTCGATGAATTTTATTTGAACCAACTGGCCGAGTGCTTCGCACACTGGCCTATGAATTTATGGCTCATTTGCTATGGGTACAATTCCCAAACTTTCCGTGATTTTTTTACTGTACAAGTAAATTTCTAGTTACCATAAGATCTGTTATGACTAACACAACGACACTGTGTACATCTACGACAATTAATATTGTTAACCTAATTGCCTCGATGTCAACTGATTATCCTAAAGCAGTGTTTCTCATGCTGGTTCTTGAGTGAATATTAGCACTTACAGCCTGAATGAATTACATTCCGCTGTAATTCTGTTAAAAAATGGTGTGGATGGGGCTGTGTTGTTTAAGAGAGTGATGAAGTAATATATAAGGAGAGCAAATGACATAGTGAGTGAGATGGTAGCAACAAATTTTGTTGAGAATAAAAAATCGTTTCTGAGTGAGTTTAATGAATTGAGAAAGACTAGGAAACAAACCGATTTAACAGTTACAAATAGGAGAGGAGAGTTATTAGATGCAGAGTTAGAGGTATCGGGGAGATGGATGGAATATTTTGAGGAACTCAAATGTTGATGAAAATAGGAGAACTATGAATTCGTTAATTGGGCAGGGAGGTATAACATCTTGTAGGAGTGAGGCAGAGCTAATTGTAAGTTTGGGGGAAGTGCGTGAGGCAGTGGGAAGAATGAAAAGTGTAAAAGGAGCAGCTGAGATTGATAGGATAATGACAGAAATGTTAAAAGCAGGCGGTAATATAGTTTTGGAGTGGTTAGTGCTATTATTTAATAAATATAAGGAAAAGGGTAAGGTACCTAGGGATTGGCAGAGAGCATGCCTAGTTCCTTTGTATGAAGGCAAAGGTGACAAAAGAGAGTGTAAAAATTATAGGGGAATAAGCCTGTTGAGTATACCTGGTAAAGTGTATTGTAGGGTTATTATTGAAAGAATTAAGAATAACACGGATAGTATAATAGATGAACAAGGAGGCATTAGGAAGGGTAGAGGGGGTGTAGACCAAGTGTTTACAGTGAAACATATAGGTGAAGACTATTTAGATAAGGGTAAAGAGGTTTTTGTGGCATCTATGATTTGGAAAAGGCATATGATAGGGTGGATAGAGTAGCAATGTAGAAGATATGGCAAATGTATGGAATAGGAGGTAGGTTACTGAAAGCAGTGACGAATTTGTATGGGGATAGTGAGGCTCAGGTTAGAATATGTAGAAGGAGGGAGATTATTTCCCAGTAAAAGTAGGCCTAAGACATGGATGTGTGATGTCACAGTGGTTGTTCACTATATTTATAGATGGGGTTGTCAGAAAAGTGAGTGCTCAGGAGATAGAAAGAAGCATGGGATAAAATGATAATCTATCACAAAGTGGGAGTTGTTTGCTGTTGACACTGTGCTTTTGGAAGATTCTGAAGAGAAGTTGCAGAGGTTGGTGAACGAGTGTCATAGGGTATGCAAAAGAAGGAAATTAAAAATGAACAAAGTGTAGGGTGATGAGGATAACAAAAAATTAGGTAATGAAATAATGGATATCAGATTGGAGGGAGGGAGTATGGAGAAAGTGAATGCATTAATATATCTGAGAGAGGATTTGACAGCAGATGGGCCTGTGAAAGACGAGTTGAATCATAAAACTGATGAGGGGAAGAAAGTGAGTGGTACACTGAGGAGTTTGTGGAGACATAGGGATGTTTGGAAGTATTTCTTTAGTCTTAGAGTTGTCAGGAACTGGAATAATCTGGAGAGTAAAGTAGTGGAAGCAAGTTCCATAAATAGCTTTAAGAAGAGGTATGATAAATATCATGGAGAAGGGAGAGTGTGAATTAGTATCGACCAGTGAAGAGGCGGGGCTAGGAGCTATGACTCGACTCCTGCAACCACATATAGGTGAGTACATATAGGTGAGTACACACACACACGTTATACTTCCTGACACACACACACACACACATACATACACACGTTATACTTCCTCACACACACACACACACACACACACACACACACACACACACACACACACACACACACATACATACACACGTTATACTTCCTCACACACACACACACACACACACACACACACACACACACACACACACACACACACACACACACACACACACACACACACACATATACATACACACGTCGTTACACTTCCTCACACACAAACACACACACACACACACACACACACACACACACACACACACACACACACACACACACACTCGCACACACACACACACACACACACACACACACACACACACACACTGAGAAGAGAAGTTTCAGATATGACATGGACTGAAGGCAAGAACATGTCAATGGAAGGAAATAAAATGCCTCAGAGGAAGCAGATGAAGACTCAGTGGGAGGAGGAAAGGGCGAGGTTAGTTTTTGTGTACGGGCTCCAAGAAGCCAAGGGGGACAACTTCGAAGAAATAAAACAGGAGGAGAAAAAAATGATTGAAGGCATCATGAAAACAATAGGTGAGGGCGATATGACCCAGGTGAGAAATTTTCAGAGAATTGGGTGGTTTGCGAGTGGAAGGATACGGCCTGTCAAAGTAATTTTCAAGGAAGAATCAGTTCGAACCAGGATTCTGCAAGAGAAAGCAAGACAGAGGGACAAACAAGGGTACCAGAGAGTATACCTCGACCGCGACAGAACACAAGAAGAAAGGACTACACTGAAAGAGAGGGTACAGAGACGCAAGGAGGAATGAGAGGCAATGACGAAGATGAGCAGGACCCAGACACAGGAGGAAGAGCAAACACCCCACAGAATCTCCCACCAAAAGACTCCAACCGCGACATTCCCAACGCAAGTGCACAACCTATACTACAACCCACTCACTGTTCCCTCTGCCATCAACCCCCATATCACAAACCTCACCCCAACAGCTGTTCCTTATGAGCATTCTGACCCCACCCCCATCATCACAAACCCCACCTACACCACAGCCCCATATAGGCCCCCACCAAGGCTCTCGCTCCCCCAACCCCAATATTCTTGCATGACCACAATGATAGAAAAGAAACTGAAAGTTTGGTACACAAACGCGGATAGAATAACGAATAAACATGAGGAGTGGAACGAAAGAATCAGTGAAAAATCCCCAGACATCATAGCAGTCACAGAAACAAAACTTGCTGAGACAATAACAGACACAATCTTCCCAACGGGGATATCAGATCCTGAGGAAAGATAGAAGGAGTAGAGGGGGAGGAGGGGTTGCACTGCTCATAAAACACCGATGGGGATTTGAGGAAATGGAAGGCATGGACATGATTGGAGAAAGAGACTACATTGTAGGTACAATTCAGTACGGAGAACATAAAGTAGTAATTGGAGTGATGTATAACCCACCACAGAACTGCAGGAGGCCAAGAGAAGAGTACGAAGAAAACAACAGGGTAATGGTGGACACACTGGCTGAGGTGGCAAGAAGAGCTCACTCGAGCAGAGCAAAGTTACTGGTAATGGGCGATTTCAACAACAGGGAGATCGACTGGGAAAACCTGGAACCACATGGGGGTCCCGAAACATGGAGAGTCAAGATGATGAATGTGGTACTTGAAAACCTCATGCACCATCATGTCAGGGACACAACCAGAGAGAGAGAGGAGGATGAGCCAGCAAGACTGGATCTTGTGTTCACCTTGAGCAGTTCAGACATTGAGGACATCACTTACGAGAGGCCCCTTGGAGCTAGCGATCACGTGGTTCTGAGTTTTGATTATATAGTAGAGTTACAAGTGGAGAAGGTAACAGGAACTGAAGGGGACAGGCCAAACTATAAAAGGGGGGACTACACAGGTATGAGAAACTTCCTGAAGGACGTTCAGTGGGACAGAGAAATGGTAGGAAAATCAGTAAACGAGATGATGGAATATGTGGCAACAAAGTGCAAGGAGTCAGAGGAAAGGTTTGTTCCCAAGGGAAACAGAAATAATAGGAAGACCAAAACGGGTCCTTGGTTTACCCGAAGGTGTAGGGAGGCAAAAACTAAGTGCAACAGAGAATGGAAAAGGTACAGGAGGCATAGGACCCAGGAAAACAAGGAGATTAGTAGAAGAGCCAGAAACGAGTATGCACAGATAAGGAGGGAGGCCCAGCGACAGTATGAAAACGACATAGCATCGAAAGTCAAATCTGACCCGAAACTGCTGTATAGCCACATTAGGAGGAAGACAACAGTCAGGGACCAGGTGATAAGGCTGAGGAAAGAAGGTGGAGAACTCACAAGAATCGATCAAGAGGTATGTGAGGAGCTCAACACGAGATTTAAGGAAGTATTTACAGTAGAGACAGGAAGGACTCTGGGGGGACAGACCAGATGGAGACACCAGCAAGGAATACACCAACAAGTGTTGGACGACATACATACAGATGAGGAGGAGGTGAAGAAACTGCTAAGGAACATCGATACCTCAAAGGCAATGGGACCGGACAACATCTCCCCGTGGGTCCTTAGAGAGGGAGCAGATATGTTGTGAGTGCCACTTACCACAATCTTCAACACGTCCCTGCAAACTGGGCAACTGCCTGAGGTATGGAAGACGGCAAATGTAGTTCCCATTTTTAAAAAACGAGACAGAAAATAGGCACTAAACTATAGACCTGTGTCATTGACGTGTATAGTATGCAAAGTTATGGAGAAGATTATCAGGAGGAGAGTGGTGGAGCACCTGGAACGGAATAAGAGTATAAATGCCAACCAGCACGGATTCATGGAAGGCAAATCCTGTGTCACAAACCTTCTGGAGTTTTATGATAAAATAACAGAAGTAAGACACGAGAGAGAGGGGTGGGGTGATTGCATCTTCTTGGACTGCAAGAAGGCCTTTGACACAGTTCCTCACAAGAGATTAGTGCAGAAGCTAGAGCATCAGGCGCATATAACAGGAAGGGCACTGCAATGGATCAAAGAATACCTGACAAGGAGGCAACAACGAGTCATGGTACGTAATGATGTATCACAGTGGGCACCTGTGACGAGCGGGGTAACACAGGGGTCGGTCCTAGGACCAGTGCTATTTTTGGTATATGTGAACGACATGATGGAAGGGTTAGACTCAGAAGTGTCCCTGTTTGCAGATGATGTGAAGTTAATGAGGAGAATTAAATCAGATGAGGACCAGGCAGGACTTCAAAGAGACCTGGACAGACTGGACACCTGGTCCAGCAAATGGCTTCTCGAATTTAATCCTGCCAAATGCAAAGTCATGAAGATATGGGAAGGGCACAGAGGACCACAGACAGAGTGTAGGCTAGGTTGCCAAAGACTGCAAACCTCACTCAAGGAGAAAGATCTTGGGGTGAGTATAACACCGAGCATGTCTCCGGAAGCACACATCAATCAGATAACTGCTGCAGCATATGGGCGCCTGGCAAACCTGAGAACAGCATTCCGATACCTTAGTAAGGAATCGTTCAAGACACTGTACACCGTGTATGTCAGGCCCATACTGGAGTATGCAGCACCTGTTTGGAACCCGCACTTGATAAAGCACGTCAAGAAACTAGAGAAAGTACAAAGGTTTGCGACAAGGTTGTCCTATGAATAAAGATTAAGGGAAATCGGCCTGACGACACTGGAGGACAGGAGGGTCAGGGGAGACATGATAACGACATATAAAATACTGCATGGACTAGACAATGTGGACAAAGACAGGATGTTCCAGGGAGGGGACACAGAAACAAGAGACCACAATTGGAAGTTGAAGACTCAAATGAGTCAGAGAGATATTAGGAAGTATTTCTTCAGTCATAGAGTTGTCAGGCAGTGGAATAGCCTAGAAAATGACGTAGTGGAGGCAGGAACCATACACAGTTTTAAGACGAGGTTTGATAAAGCTCATGGAGCGGGGAGAGAGAGGGCCCAGTAGCAACCGGTGAAGAGGCGGGGCCAGGAGCTAAGACTCGACCCCTGCAACCACAAATAGGTGAGTACAAATAGGTGAGTACGTTATACTTCCTCACACACACACACACACACACACACAAACACACACACACACACACACTCACACACACACTCATTTTACAAAATGAAATTTAATTATTTTTCAGTTATCAGGTACATCAAATATTTACCTTTTACCATGCAATTTTTGACCCCCAGGGGGTAACTTTACCCCTGGTTGAGAATCACTGGTTCAGGGTGATACAGACTGCGAGTTGCATTATATAAGGGTATGAGATATAAACAGTGGTGGTGGTAGTTGTGATGATATTTGTAATTATGGTAGTTATAGTGGCGCTGGTTATTACATGTAATTGAGGCAGTTATAGTGGCGCTGGTTATTACATATAATGTTGATGTTAAAGGTGGTTATACTGGGTGGTGATTAGGAGTGAGACGATAACAAAATCTTTGCCGATACCATTACCAAATTTTTGTCCGATACCAATACCTATAATGGATAAAAACTATATAAATTTCTCTCAGATGATCATGTCATTAATCATGTCATTGCTCATATCATTAAAAAATTTTAAATTACTAAAAATGTTACCATATTTCGCTACCAGAAGAAAACAATCGGAAAGCAATTAGCAAAATAAAACGACTCACGAAATCATAATGACACGACTGTAAACAAACCATATCATCACGGCCGCACTAGCTGCAAATTCCACTGTAAAAACTTGCATTTGAGGTCACAGTGGTGCCTGTACTAACCTTCCTATGGTGTAGAAATGCACATAGATGACTTTTATTGTACACAGGTGGCCCAGTGACTACCGCGTCGGTTTGGAGTTTTCTGACTCTTTGATCGCGTGTTCTAACCCCACCCGTGGTATGGTTTGTTTAGGAAAATAAAAGTTTGCATAATATCCAGTTTCACATGAAACTATAAATCAGAAGCATTAAAAATTGTGAAAACTGAAAAGACACGTACTTGATTATAATTGTAAATAAACAATCTAAAATAATGACACCGAACTTGAGTGCATTCTCTCCATTATTCAAATGAATTAAAAGACACATTTCCATTATAAAGTTTACAGAATAAAAGACTTTAAAAATACGTTATTCTAGTAGCTGATATAAAACGATATTCATACAAATAAAAATACTTGAAGTTAACTGAATGAATTTCAGTCACTACGCAATCCCAGGAAGGTCTGCCTGTGTTCCACAATCCCAGGAAGGTCTGCATGTGTTCCACAATCCCAGGAAGGTCTGCCTGTGTTCCACAATCCCAGGAAGGTCTGCATGTGTTCCACAATCCCAGGAAGGTCTGCCTGTGTTCCACAATCCCAGGAAGGTCTGCATGTGTTCCACAATCCCAGGAAGGTCTGCCTGTGTTCCACAATTCCAGGAAGGTCTACATGTGTTCCAAAATCCCAGGAAGGTCTGCCTGAGGTCCACAATACCAGGAAGGTCTGACTGTGGTCCACAAACCCAGAAAGGTCTGCCTGTCTTCCACAATCCCAGGAAGGTCTGCCTGTGTTCCACAATCCCAGGAAGGTCTGCCTGTAATCCACAATCCCATGAAGGTCTGCCTGTGTTCCACAATCCCAGGAAGGTCTGCCTGTGTTCCACAATCCCAGGAAGGTCTGCCTGTGTTCCACAATCCCACGGAGGTCTGCCTGTGTTCCACAATCCAAGGAAGGTCTGCCTGTGTTCCACTATCAAAGGAAGGTCTGCCAGTGATCCACAATCCCAGGAAGATCTGCCTGTGCTCAACAATCCCAGGAAGGTCTACCTGTGTACCACAATCCCAGGAAGGTCTGCCTGTGTTCAACATTCCCAGGAAGGTCTGCCTGTGTTCCATAATCCCAGGAAGGTCTGCCTGTGTTCCACAATCCAAGGAAGGTCTGCCTGCGTTCCACAATCCCAGGAAGGTCTGCCTGTGTTCCACAGTCCCAGGAAGATCTGCCTGTGTTCCACAATCCCAGGAAGGTCTGCCTGTGTTCCACAATCCCAGGAAGGTCTGCCTGTGTTCCATAATGCCAGGAAGGTCTGCCTGTGTTCCACTGTGTTGTCACAATCCCAGGAAGGTCTACCTGTGTTCCACAGGTTTCCTGTGTTTCACAATCCCAGGAAGGTCTGCCTGTTCTCCACAATCCAAGGAAGGTCTGCCTGTGTTCCACAATCCCAGGAAGGTCTGCCTGTGTTCCAAAATCCCAGGAAGGTCTGCCTGTGTTCCAAAATACCAGGAAGGTCTGCCTGTGTTCCACAATCACAGGAAGGTCTGCCTGTGTTCCACAATCCCAGGAAGGTCTGCCTGTGTTCCACAATCCCAGGAAGGTCTGCCTGTGTTCCACAATCCCAGGAAGGTCTGCCTGTGTTCCACAATCCCAGGAAGGTCTGCCTGTGTTCCACAATCCCAGGAAGGTCTACCTGTGTTCCACAATCCCAGGAAGGTCTGCCTGTGTTCCACAATCCCAGGAAGGTCTGCCTGTGTTCCACAGTCCCAGGAAGATCTGCCTGTGTTCCACAATACCATGAAGGTCTGACTGTGTTCCACAATCCCAAGAAGGTCTGCATGTGTTCCACAATCCCAGGAAGGTCTGCCTGTGTTTCAAAATCCCAGGAAGGTCTGCCTGTGTTCCACAATTCCAAGAAGGTCTGCCTGTGTTCCACAATCCCAAGAAGGTCTGCCTGTCTTCCACAATCCCAGGAAGGTCTACATGTGTTCCACAATCCAAGGAAGGTTTCCTGTGTTTCACAATCCCAGGAAGGTCTGCCTGTGCTCCACAATCCAAGGAAGGTCTGCCTGTGTTCCACAATCCCAGGAAGGTCTGCCTCTGTTCCATAATCCCAGGAATGTCTGCCTGTGATCCACAATCCAAGGAAGGTCTACCCTTGTTCCACAATCACACGAAGGTCTGCCTGTGTTCCAAAATCCCAAGAAAGTCTGCCTGTGTTCCACAATCCCAGGAAGGTCTACCTGTGTTCTACAATCCCAGGAAGGTCTGCCTGTGTTCCACAATCCCAGGAAGGTATGCCTGTGTTCCAAAATCCCAGGAAGGTCTGCCTGTGTTCTACAATCAAAGGAAGGTCTGCCTGTGTTCCACAATCCCAGGAAGGTCTGCCTGTGTTCCACAATCCCAGGAATGTCTCCCTGTGTTCCACATTCCCAGAAAGGTCTGCCTGTGTTCCACAATCCCAGGAAAGTCTGCCTGTGTTCAACAATCCCAGGATGGTCTGCCTGTGTTAAACAATCCCAGGAAGGTCTGCCTGTGTTCCACATTCCCAGGAAGGTCTGCCTGTGTTCCATAATCCCAGGAAGGTCTGCCTGTGTTCCACAATCCCAGGAAGGTCTGTTTCTGTTCCATAATCCCAGGAAGGTTTGCCTGTGTTCCATAATCCCAGGAAGGTCTGCCTGTGTTCCATAATCCCAGAATGATTGCCTGTGTTCCATAATACTAGGATGATCTGCCTGTGTTCAATAATCCCAAGAAGGTCTGCCTGTGTTCAATAATCCCAGGAAGGTCTGCCTGTGTTCTATAATTCCAGGAAGGTCTGCCTGTGCTCCATAATCCCAGAAAGGTCTGCCTGTCTTCCATAATCTCAGAAAGGTCTTCCGTGTTCCAGAATCCCAGGAAGGTCTGCCAGTGTTCCAAAATCCCAGGAAAATCTGCCAGTGGTCCGTTATCCCATGAAGGTCTGCCTGTGTTCCATAATTCAAAGAAGGTCTGCCTGTGTTCCATAATCCCAGGAAGGTCTGCCTGTGTTCCATAATGCCAGGAAGGTCTGCCTGTGTTCCACAATCCCTGGAAAGTCTGCATGTGTTCCACAGTCCCAGGAAGGTCTGCCTGTGTTCCACAATCCCAAAAAGGTCTGCCTGTGTTACATAATCCCAGAAAGGACTATCTGTGTTCCATAATCCCAGGAAGGTCTGCCTGTGTTACATTATCCCAAGAAGGCTTACCTGTGTTCCATAATCACAGGAAGGTCTGCCTGTGTTACATAATCCCAGGAAGGACTACCTGTGTTCAGTAATCCCAGGAAGGTCTGCCTGTGCTACATAATCCCAGGAAGGCCTACATGTGTTCCCTAATCCCGGGAAGGCCTACTTGTGTTCCATAATCACAGGAAGGTTTGCCTGTGTTTCATAATCCCAGAAAGGTCTGCCTGTGTTTCATAATCCCTAAAAGGTCTGCCTGTGTTCCATAATCCCAGGAAGGTTTGCCTATGACCGCAATCCCAGGAAGGTCTGCCTGTGTTCCACAATCCCAGGAAGGTCTGACTGTGTTCCACAATCCCAGGAAGGTGTGCCTGTATTACATAATCCCAGGAAGGTCTGCCTGTGTTCCATATTCCCTGGAAGGTCTGGCTGTGTTACATAATCTCAGGCAGGTCTGCCAGTGTTTCGTAATCCCAGGAAGGACTGCCTGTGTTCCATATTTTCAGAAAGATCAGCCTGCGTTCCAGAATCCCAGGAAGGTGTGCCTGTGTTTCATAATCCTAGGAAAGTCTACCTGTTTTCCCTAATCCAAAGAAGGTCTGCCTGTGTTCCACAATCCCAGGAAGGTCTGCCTGTGTTCCACAATCCCAGGAAGGTGTGCCTGTGTTCCACAATCCCAGGAAGGTCTGCCTGTGTTCCACAATCCCAGGAAGGTCTGACTGTGTTCCACAATCAAAGGAAGGTCTGTCTGTCTTCCACAATCCCAGGAAGGTCTGCCTGTGTTCCACAATCCCAGGAAGGTCTACCTGTGTTCCACAATCCCAGGAAGGTTTGCCTGTGTTCCACAATCCCAGGAAGGTCTGTTTGTGCTCCACAATCCCAGGAAGGTCTGCCTGTGTTCCACAAAAACAGAAAGGTGTGCCTGAGTTCCACAATCCCACAAAGATCTACCTGTGGTCCACAATCCCAGGAAGGTCTGTCTGTGTTCCACAATCCCAGGAAGGTCTGCCTGTGTTCCACAATCAAAGGAAGAATTGTCTGTGTTCCACAATCCCAAGAAGGTCTGCCTGTGTTCCACAATCCCAGGAAGGTCTGCTTGTGTTCCACAATCCCAGGAAGGTCTGCCTGTGTTCCACAAAAAAACAGAAAGGTGTGAATGAATTCCACAATCCCACGAAGGTCTACCTGTGGTCCACAATCCCAGGAAGGTCTGCCTGTGTTCCACAATCCCAGGAAGGTCTGTCTGTGTTCCACAATCCCAGGAAGGATTGTCTGTGTTCCACAATCCCAAGAAGGTCTGCCTGTGTTCCACAATCCCAGGAAGGTCTGCCTGTGTTCCAAAACCCCAGGAAGGTCTGCCTGTGTTCAACAATTCCAAAAAGGTCCGCCTGTGTTCCACAATCCCAAGAAGTCTGCCTGTCTTCCACAATCCCAGGAAGGTCTACATGTGTTCCACAATCCAAGGAAGGTTTTCTGTGTTTCACAATCCCAGGAAGGTCTGCCTGTGTTCCACAATCCAAGGATGGTCTGCCTGTGTTCCACAAGTCCAGGAAGGTTTGCCTGTGTTCCACAATCCCAGGAATGTCTGCCTGTGTTCCACAATCCCAGGAAGGTCTGCCTGTGTTTCACAATCCCAGGAAGATGTGCCTGTGTTCCACAATCCCAGCAAGGTCTGCCTGTGGTCCACAATCCCATGAAGGTCTACCTGTGGTCCACAATCTCAGGAAAGTGTGCCTGTGTTCCACAATCCCACGAAGGTCTTCCTGTGTTCCACAACCCCAAGAAGGTCTGACTGTAATCCACTATCGCAGGAAGGTCTGCTCGTGTTCCACAATTCCAGGAAGGACTGCCTGTGTTACATAATCCCAGGAAGGTCTGCCTGTGTTCCATAATCCCCGGAATGTCTCCCTGTGTTCCACAATCCAAGGAAGGTCTACCCTTGTTCCACAATCCCAGGAAGGTCTGCCTGTGTTCCACAATCCCAAGAAAGTCTGCCTATGTTCCACAATCCCAGGAAGGACTACCTGTGTTCAACAATCCCAGGAAGGTCTGCCTGTGTTCCACAATCCCAGGAACGTCTGACTGTGTTCCAAAATCCCAGGAAGGTCTGCCTGTGTTCTACAATCCCAGGAAGATCTGCCTGTGTTCCACAATCCCAGGAAGGTCTGCCCGTGTTCCAAAATCCCAGGAAAGTCTACTTATGTTCAACAATCCCAGGAAGGTCTGCCTGTGTTCCACAATCCCAGGAAGGTCTGCCTGTGTTCCACAATCCCAGGAAGATCTGCCTGTGTTCCACAATCCCAGGAAGGTCTGCCTCTGTTCCACAATCCCAGAAAGGTCTGCCTGTGTTCCATAATCCAAGAAAGTTCTACCTGAGTTTCACAATCCCAGGAAGGTCTCCCTGTGTTCCACATTCCCAGACAGGTCTGCCTGTGTTTCACAATCCCAGGAAAGTCTGCCTGTGTTCAACAATCCCAGGATGGTCTGCCTGTATTCCACAATCCCAGGAAGGTCTGCCTGTGGTCCACAGTCCCAGGAAAATCTGCCTGTGTTCCACAATCCCAGGAAGGTCTGCCTGTGTTCCACAATCCCAGGAAGGTCTGTTTCTGTTCCATAATCCCAGGAAGGTTTGCCTGTGTTCCATAATCCCAGGAAGGTCTGCCTGTGTTCCATAATCCCAAAACGATCTGCCTGTGTTCCATAATACAAGGAAGATCTGCCTGTGTTCAATAATCCCAGGAAGGTCTGCCTGTGTTCCATAATTCCAGGAAGGTCTGATTGTGTTCTATAATTCCAGGAAGGTCTGCCTGTGCTCCATAATCCCAGAAAGGTCTGCTTGTGTTCCATAATTTCAGAAAGGTCTTCCGTGTTCCTGAATCCCAGGAAGGTCTGCCAGTGTTCCAAAATCCCAGGAAAGTCTGCCAGTGGTCCATAATCCCATGAAGGTCTGCCTGTGTTCCATAATCCAAAGAAGGTCTGCCTGTGTTCCATAATCCCATGAAGGTCTGCCTGTGTTCCATAATGCCAGGAAGGTCTGCCTGTGTTCCACAATCCCAGGAAAGTCTGCATGTGTTCCACAATCCCAGGAAGGTCTGCCTGTCTTCAACAATGCCGGGAAGGTCTGCCTGTGTTACATAATCCCAGAAAGGACTAACTGTGTTCCATAATACCAGGAAGGTCTGCCTGTGTTATATAATCCCAGGAAGGCCTAACTGCGTTCCATAATCACTGGAAGGTTTGCCTGTGTTACATAATCCCAGGAAGGACTACCTGTGTTCCGTAATAACAGGAAGGTCTGCCTGTGCTACATAATCCCAGGAAGGCCTATCTGTGTTCCCTAATCCCGGGAAGGCCTACTTGTGTTACATAATCACAGGAAGGTTTGCCTGTGACCGCAGTCCCAGGAAGGTGTGCCTGTGTTACATAATCCCAGGCAGGTCTGCCAGTGTTTCGTAATCCCAGGAACGACTGCCTGTGTTCCATATTTTTAGAAAGATCAGCCTGCATTCCAGAATCCCAGGAAGGTGTGCCAGTGTTTCATAATCCTAGGAAAGTCTACCTGTTTTCCCTAATCCAAAGAAGGTCTGCCTGTGTTCCACAATCCCAGGAAGGTCTGCCTGTGTTCCACAATCCCAGGAAGGTCTGCCTGTGTTCCACAATCCCAGGAAGGTCTGCTAGTGTTCCACAATACCAGGAAGGTATGCCTGTGTTCTGCAATCCCTGGAAGGTCTGCCTGTTTTCCACAATCCCAGGATGGTCTGCATGTGTTCCACAATCCCAGGAAGGTCTGCCTGTCTTCCATAATCAAAGGTCTGTCTGTCTTCTACAAACCCAGGAAGATCTGCCTGTGTTCCACAATCCCAGGAAGGTCTGCTAGTGTTCCACAATCCCAGGAAGGTCTGCATGTGTTCCACAAAAACAGGAAGGTGTGCCAGAGTTCCACAATCCCTCGAAGGTCTACCTGTGTTCCACATTTCCAGAAAGGTCTGCCTGTGTTCCACAATCCCAGGAAGGTCTGCCTGTGTTCCACAATCCCAGGAAGGATTGTCTGTGCTCCACAATCTCAGGAAGGTCTGCCTGTGATCCACAATACCATGAAGGTCTGACTGTTAAACAATCCCAGGAAGGTCTGTCTGTGTTCCACAATCCCAGGAAGGTCTGCTTGTGTTTCATAATCCCAGGAAGGTCTGCCTGTGTTTCATAATCCCTAAAAGGTCTGCCTGTGTTCCATAATCCCAGGAAGGTTTGCCTGTGACCGCAATCCCAGGAAGGTGTGCCTGTGTTACATAATCCCAAGAAGATCTGCCTGTGTACCATATTCCCTGGAAGGTCTGGCTGTGTTTCATAATCCCAGGCAATTCTGCCAGTGTTTCGTAATCCCAGGAAGGACTCCCTGTGTTCCCTATTTTTAGAAAGATCAGCCTGCGTTCCAGAATCCCAGGAAGGTGTGCCAGTGTTTCATAATCCTAGGAAAGTCTACCTGTTTTCCCTAATCCAAAGAAGGTCTGCCTGTGTTCCACAATCCCAGGAAGGTCTGCCTGTGTTCCACAATCCCAGGAAGGTCTGCCTGTGTTCCGCAATCCCAGGAAGGTCCGCTTGTGTTCCACAATCCTAGGAAGGTCTGCCTGTCTTCCATAATCAAAGGAAGGTCTGTCTGTCTTCCACAAACCCAGGAAGGTCTGCCTGTGTTCCACAATCCCAGGAAGGTCTGCTAGTGTTCCACAATCCCAGGAAGGTCTGCATATATTCCACAAAAACAGGAAGGTGTGCCAGAGTTCCACAATCCCACGAAGGTCTACCTGTGTTCCACATTCCCAGAAAGGTCTGCCTGTGTTCCACAATCCCAGGAAGGTCTGCCTGTGTTCCACAATCCCAGGAAGGATTGTCTGTGCTCCACAATCCCAGGAAGGTCTGCCTGTGATCCACAATACCATGAAGGTCTGACTGTTAAACAATCCCAGGAAGGTCTGCCTGTGTTCCACAATCCCAGGAAGGTCTGCGTGTGTTCCACAATCCCAGGACGGTCTGCCTGTGTTTCACAATCCCAGGAACGTCTGCCTGTGTTCCACAATCCCAGGAAGGTCTGCCTGTGGTCCACAATCCCATGAAGGTCTGCCTGTGGTCCACAGTCTCAGGAAAGTCTGCCTGTGTTCCACAATCCCAGGAAGGTCTGCCTGTGTTCCTCAATCCCAGGAAAGTCTGCCTATGTTCCACAATTCCAGGAAGGTCTACCTGTGTTCCACAATCCCAGGAAGGTCTGCCTGTGTTACACACTTCCAGAAAGGTCTGCCTGTGTTCCACAATCCCAGGAAGGTCTGCCTGTGTTCCATAATCACAGGAAGGTCTGCCCGTGTTCCACAATCCCAGGAAAGGCTGCCTGTGTTCCACAATCCCAGGAAGGTCTGCCTGTGTTCCACAATCCCAGGAAGGTCTGCCTGTATTACATAATCCCTGGAAGGACTACCTGTGTTCCATAATCCCAGTAAGATCTGCCTGTGTTACATAATCCCAGGAAGGCCTACCTGTGTTCCATAATCTCAGGAAGGCCTACCTGTGTTCCATAATCACTGGAAGGTTTGCCTATGTTGCATAATCCCAGGAAGGTCTGTCTGTGTTTCATAATCCCTAAAAGGTCTGCCTGTGTTCCACAATGTCGTTTTGATAAGGACCTGCCTCGCATGGGCCAGTAGGCCTTCTGCAGTGTTCCTACATTCTTATGTTCTAATCCCAGGAAGGTATGACTGTGTTCCAAAATCCCAGGAAAGCCTACTTGTGTTCCATAATCCCAGCAAGACCTGTCTGTGTTATATAACCCTAGGAAGGCATACCTGCATTCCAAAATCACTGGAAAGTTTGCCTGTGTTACATAATCACAGGAAGACTACCTGTGTTCCGTAATCCCAGGAAGGTCTGCCTATGCGACAAAATCCCAGGAAGGCCTACCTGTGTTCCATAATCCCAGGAAGGCCTACCTGCGTTCCAAAATCACTGGAAAGTTTGCCTGTGTTTCATAATCCCAGGAAGGTCTGCCTGTGCTTCATAATCCCTAAAAGGTCTGCCTGTGTTCCATAATCCCAGGAAAGTTTGCCTGTGTTCTGTAATCCCAGGAAGGCCTGCCTGTGTTCCACAATCCCAGGAAGGTCTGACTGTGTTCCACAATCCCAGGACGGTCCTGCACTGTTACGTAATCCCAGGCAGGTCTGCCAGTGTTTCGTAATCCCAGGAAGGTCTGCCTGTGTTCCATAATTCCAGAAAGGATTGTCTGTGTTCCACAATCCCAAGAAGGTCTGCCTGTGTTCCACAATCCCAGGAAGGTCTGCCTGTGTTCCAAAACCCCAGGAAGGTCTGCCTGTGTTCAACAATTCCAAAAAGGTCCGCCTGTGTTCCACAATCCCAAGAAGTCTGCCTGTCTTCCACAATCCCAGGAAGGTCTACATGTGTTCCACAATCCAAGGAAGGTTTTCTGTGTTTCACAATCCCAGGAAGGTCTGCCTGTGTTCCACAATCCAAGGATGGTCTGCCTGTGTTCGACAAGTCCAGGAAGGTTTGCCTGTGTTCCACAATCCCAGGAATGTCTGCCTGTGTTCCACAATCCCAGGAAGGTCTGCCTGTGTTTCACAATCCCAGGAAGATGTGCCTGTGTTCCACAATCCCAGCAAGGTCTGCCTGTGGTCCACAATCCCATGAAGGTCTACCTGTGGTCCACAATCTCAGGAAAGTGTGCCTGTGTTCCACAATCCCAGGAAGGTCTGCCTGTGTTCCTCATTCCCACGAAGGTCTTCCTGTGTTCCACAACCAAAAGAAGGTCTGACTGTAATCCACAATCGCAGGAAGGTCTGCTCGTGTTCCACATTTCCAGGAAGGACTGCCTGTGTTACATAATCCCAGGAAGGTCTGCCTGTGTTCCATAATCCCCGGAATGTCTCCCTGTGTTCCACAATCCAAGGAAGGTCTACCCTTGTTCCACAATCCCAGGAAGGTCTGCCTATGTTCCACAATCCCAGGAAGGACTACCTGTGTTCAACAATCCCAGGAAGGTCTGCCTGTGTTCCACAATCCCAGGAACGTCTGACTGTGTTCCAAAATCCCAGGAAGGTCTGCCTGTGTTCTACAATCCCAGGAAGATCTGCCTGTGTTCCACAATCCCAGGAAGGTCTGCCCGTGTTCCAAAATCCCAGGAAAGTCTACTTGTGTTCAACAATCCCAGGAAGGTCTGCCTGTGTTCCACAATCCCAGGAAGGTCTGCCTGTGTTCCACAATCCCAGGAAGATCTGCCTGTGTTCCACAATCCCAGGAAGGTCTGCCTCTGTTCCACAATCCCAGAAAGGTCTGCCTGTGTTCCACAATCCAAGAAAGTTCTACCTGAGTTTCACAATCCCACGAAGGTCTCCCTGTGTTCCACATTCCCAGACAGGTCTGCCTGTGTTTCACAATCCCAGGAAAGTCTGCCTGTGTTCAACAATCCCAGGATGGTCTGCCTGTATTCCACAATCCCAGGAAGGTCTGCCTGTGGTCCACAGTCCCAGGAAAATCTGCCTGTGTTCCACAATCCCAGGAAGGTCTGCCTGTGTTCCACAATCCCAGGAAGGTCTGTTTCTGTTCCATAGTCCCAGGAAGGTTTGCCTGTGTTCCATAATCCCAGGAAGGTCTGCCTGTGTTCCATAATCCCAAAATGATCTGCCTGTGTTCCATAATACAAGGAAGATCTGCCTGTGTTCAATAATCCCAGGAAGGTCTGCCTGTGTTCCATAATTCCAGGAAGGTCTGATTGTGTTCTATAATTCCAGGAAGGTCTGCCTGTGCTCCATAATCCCAGAAAGGTCTGCTTGTGTTCCATAATTTCAGAAAGGTCTTCCGTGTTCCTGAATCCCAGGAAGGTCTGCCAGTGTTCCAAAATCCCAGGAAAGTCTGCCAGTGGTCCATAATCCCATGAAGGTCTGCCTGTGTTCCATAATCCAAAGAAGGTCTGCCTGTGTTCCATAATCCCATGAAGGTCTGCCTGTGTTCCATAATGCCAGGAAGGTCTGCCTGTGTTCCACAATCCCAGGAAAGTCTGCATGTGTTCCACAATCCCAGGAAGGTCTGCCTGTCTTCAACAATGCCGGGAAGGTCTGCCTGTGTTACATAATCCCAGAAAGGACTAACTGTGTTCCATAATCCCAGGAAGGTCTGCCTGTGTTATATAATCCCAGGAAGGCCTAACTGCGTTCCATAATCACTGGAAGGTTTGCCTGTGTTACATAATCCCAGGAAGGACTACCTGTGTTCCGTAATAACAGGAAGGTCTGCCTGTGCTACATAATCCCAGGAAGGCCTATCTGTGTTCCCTAATCCCGGGAAGGCCTACTTGTGTTACATAATCACAGGAAGGTTTGCCTGTGACCGCAATCCCAGGAAGGTGTGCCTGTGTTACATAATCCCAGGCAGGCCTGCCAGTGTTTCGTAATCCCAGGAACGACTGCCTGTGTTCCATATTTTTAGAAAGATCAGCCTGCGTTCCAGAATCCCAGGAAGGTGTGCCAGTGTTTCATAATCCTAGGAAAGTCTTCCTGTTTTCCCTAATCCAAAGAAGGTCTGCCTGTGTTCCACAATCCCAGGAAGGTCTGCTAGTGTTCCACAATCCCAGGAAGGTCTGCCTGTGTTCCACAATCCCAGGAAGGTCTGCTAGTGTTCCACAATACCAGGAAGGTCTGCCTGTGTTCTGCAATCCCTGGAAGGTCTGCCTGTTTTCCACAATTCCAGGAAGGTCTGCATGTGTTCCACAATCCCAGGAAGGTCTGCCTGTCTTCCATAATCAAAGGTCTGTCTGTCTTCCACAAACCCAGGAAGATCTGCCTGTGTTCCACAATCCCAGGAAGGTCTGCTAGTGTTCCACAATCCCAGGAAGGTCTGCATATATTCCACAAAAACAGGAAGGTGTGCCAGAGTTCCACAATCCCACGAAGGTCTACCTGTGTTCCACATTCCCAGAAAGGTCTGCCTGTGTTCCACAATCCCAGGAAGGTCTGCCTGTGTTCCACAATCCCAGGAAGGATTGTCTGTGCTCCACAATCCCAGGAAGGTCTGCCTGTGATCCACAATACCATGAAGGTCTGACTGTTAAACAATCCCAGGAAGGTCTGCCTGTGTTCCACAATCCCAGGAAGGTCTGCGTGTGTTCCACAATCCCAGGACGGTCTGCCTGTGTTTCACAATCCCAGGAACGTCTGCCTGTGTTCCACAATCCCAGGAAGGTCTCCCTGTGGTCCACAATCCCATGAAGGTCTGCCTGTGGTCCACAATCTCAGGAAAGTCTGCCTGTGTTCCACAATCCCAGGAAGGTCTGCCTGTGTTCCTCAATCCCAGGAAAGTCTGCCTATGTTCCACAATTCCAGGAAGGTCTACCTGTGTTCCACAATCCCAGGAAGGTCTGCCTGTGTTACACACTTCCAGAAAGGTCTGCCTGTGTTCCACAATCCCAGGAAGGTCTGCCTGTGTTCCATAATCACAGGAAGGTCTGCCTGTGTTCCACATTCCCAGAAAGGTCTGCCTGTGTTCCACAATCCCAGGAAAGGCTGCCTGTGTTCCACAATCCCAGGAAGGTCTGCCTGTGTTCCACAATCCCAGGAAGGTCTGCCTGTGTTCCACAATCCCAGGAAGGTCTGCCTGTGTTCCACAATCCCAGGAAGGTCTTCCTGTGTACCACAAAAACAGAAAGGTGTGCCTGTGTTCCACAATCCAACGAAGGTCTACCTGTGTTCCACAATCCCAGGAAGTTCTTCCTGTGTTCGACAATCCCATGAAGGTCTGACTGTGTTAAACAATCCCAATAAGGTCTGCCTGTGTTCCACAATCCTAGGAAGGTCTTCCTGTGTTCCACAATCCCAGGACGGTCTGCCTGTGTTCCACAATTCCAGGAAGGTCTGCCTGTGTTACAAAATCCCAGGAAGGTCTGCCTGTCTTCCACAATCCCAGGAAAGTCTACCTGTGTTCCACAATCCCAGGAAGGTTTACTGTGTTCCACAGTCCCAAAAAGATCTGCCTGTGGTCCACAATCCCAGGAATGTCTGCCTGTGTTCCACAATCAGAGGAAGGCCTGCCTGTGTTCCCCAATCCAAGGAAGGTCTGCCTGTGTTCCACAATCCCAGGAAGGTCTGCCTGTCTTCCACAATCCCAGGAAAGTTTGCCTGTGGTCCACAATCCCAAGAAAATCTGCTGTAGTCCAAAATCTAATGAAAGTCTGCCAGTGTTCCACAATCCAAGGAAGATCTGACTGTGTTCCACAATCCCAAGAAGTTCTTCCTGTGTTTCACAATCCCAGTAAGGTCTGCCTGTAATCCACAATCCCAGGAAGGTCTGCCTGTATTCCACAATCCCAGGAAGGACTGCCTGTGTTCCACAATCGCAGGACGGTCTTCCAGTGTTCCACAATAACAGTAAAGTCTGCCTGTGTTCCACAATCCCAGGAAAGTCTGCCTGTGTTCCACAATCCCATGAAGGTCTACCTGTGTTCCACAATCACAGGAAGGTCTGCCTGTGTTACACAATCCCAGAAAGGTCTGCCTTCGTTCTGCAATCACAGGAAGGTCTGCCTGTGTTCCAAAATCACAGGAAGGTCTGCCCATGTTCCACAATCCCAGGAAAGTCTGCCTCTGTTCCACAATCCCAGGAAGGTCTACCTGTGTTCCACAATCCCAAGAAGGTCTACCTGTGTTCTACAATCCCATTAAGGGATGCCTGTGTTCCACAATCCCAGGAAGGACTACCTGTGTTCCATAATCACTGGAAGGTCTGCCTGTGTTACATTATCCCAGGAAGACCTACCTGTGTTCCACAATCCCAAGAAGGTCTGCCTGTGTTCCACAATCCCATGAAGGTCTGCCTGTGTTCCACAATCAAACGAAGGTCTGCCTGTCTTCCACAATCCCAGGAAGGTCTGCCTGTGTTCCACAATCCCAGGAAGGTCTGCCTGTGTTCCACAATCCCAGGAAGGTCTGCCTGTGTTCCACAATCCCAGGAAGGTCTGCTTGTGTTCCACAATCCCAGGAAGCTCTTCCTGTGTACCATAAAAACAGAAAGGTGTGCCTGTGTTCCACAATCCCACGAAGGTGTACCTGTGTTCCACAATCCCAGGAAATTCTTCCTGTGTTCCACAATCCCATGAAGGTCTGACTGTGTTAAACAATCTCAATAAGGTCTGCCTGTGTTCCACAATCCTAGGTTGGTCTTCCTGTGTTCCACAATCCCAGGACGGTCTGCCTGTGTTCCACAATTCCATGAAGGTCTGCCTGTGTTACAAAATCCCAGGAAGGTCTGCCTGTCTTCCACAATCCCAGGAAAGTCTACCTGTGTTCCACAATCCCATGAAGGTCTACCTGTGTTCCACAATCACAGGAAGGTCTGCCTGTGTTCCAAAATCACAGGAAGGTCTGCCCATGTTCCACAATCCCAGGAAAGTCTGCTCTGTTCCACAATCCCAGGAAGGTCTACCTGTGTTCCACAGTCCCAAGAAGGTCTACCTGTGTTCTACAATCCCATGAAGGGATGCCTGTGTTCCACAATCCCAGGAAGGACTACCTGTGTTCCATAATCACTGGAAGGTCTGCCTGTGTTACATTATCCCAGGAAGACCTACCTGTGTTCCATAATCCCAGTAAGATCTGCCTGTGTTACATAATCCCAGGAAGGCCTACCTGCGTTCCAGAATCACTGGAAGGTTTGCCTGTGTTACATAATCAGAGGAAGATTATCTGTGTTCCGTAATCTCAGGAAGGTCTGCCTGTGCGACATAATCCTAGGAAGGCCTACCTGTGTTCCATAATCCCATTAAGTCCTACCTGTGTTCCATAATCCCTGGAAGGTTTGCCTATGTTTCATAATCCCAGGAAGGTCTGCCTGTGTTTCATAATCCCTGAAAGGTCTGCCTGTGTTCCACAATCGCAGGAAGGTCTGACTGTGTTCCACAATCCCAGGAAGGCCTACCTGTATTCCATAATCCCAGTATGATCTGTCTGTGTTACATAACCCCAGGAAGGCCTACCTTCGTTCCATAATCACTGGAAGGTTTGCCTGTATTACATAATCCCAGGAAGACTACCTGTGTTCCGTAATCCCCGGAAGGTCTGCCTTTGCGATATAATCCAGAAAGGCCTACCTGTGTTCCTTAATCACTGGAAGGTTTGCCCGTGTTTCATAATCCCAGGAAGGTCTGCCTGTGTTTCATAATCCCTAAAATGTCTGCCTGTGTTCCATAATCCCAGGAAGGTTTGCCTGTGTTCTGTAATCCCAGGAAGGTCTGCCTGTGTTCCACAATCCCAGGAAGGTCTGCCTGTGCTACATCATCCCAGGAAGGCCTACCTGTGGTCCATAATCCCAGGAAGGCCTACCTGTGTCCATAATCTCTGGAAGTTTTGCCTGTGTTTCATAATCCCAAAAAGGTCTGCCTGTGTTTCAAAATCCCTAAAAGGTCTGCCTGTGTTCCATAATCCCATGAAGGTTTGCCTGTGTTCCGTAATCCCAGGAAGGTCTGACTGTGTTCCATAATTCCAGAAAGATCAGTTATGTTCCAGAATCCCAGGAAGGTGTGCCTGTGTTTCACAATACTAGGAAAGTCTACGTGTTTTCCGGAATCCAAAGAAGGTCTCTCTGTGTTCCACAATCTCAGGAAGGTCTGCCTGTGTTTCACACTCCCAAGAAGGTCTGACTATGTTCCACAATCCCATGAAGGTCTGCCTGTGTTCCACAATCAAACGAAGGTCTGCCTGTCTTCCACAATCCCAGGAAGGTCTGCCTGTGTTCCACAATCCCAGGAAGGTCTGCCTGTGTTCCACAATCCCAGGAAGGTCTGCTTGTGTTCCACAATCCCAGGAAGGTCTTCCTGTGTACCACAAAAACAGAAAGGTGTGCCTGTGTTCCACAATCCCACGAAGGTGTACCTGTGTTCCACAATCCCAGGAAATTCTTCCTGTGTTCCACAATCCCATGAAGGTCTGACTGTGTTAAACAATCTCAATAAGGTCTGCCTGTGTTCCACAATCCTAGGTAGGTCTTCCTGTGTTCCACAATCCCAAGACGGTCTGCCTGTGTTCCACAATTCCAGGAAGGTCTGCCTGTGTTACAAAATCCCAGGAAGATCTGCCTGTCTTCCACAATCCCAGGAAAGTCTACCTGTGTTCCACAATCCCAGGAAGGTTTACTGTGTTCCACAATCCCAAAAAGATCTGCCTGTGTTCCACAATCCCAGGAATGTCTGCCTGTGTTCCACAATCAGATGAAGGCCTGCCTGTGTTCCACAATCCAAGGAAGGTCTGCCTGTGTTCCACAATCCCAGGAAGGTCTGCCTGTCTTCCACAATCCCAGGAAAGTCTGCCTGTGGTCCACAATCCCATGAAGGTCTGCTGTGGTCCAAAATCTAATGAAAGTCTGCCTGTGTTCCACAATCCCAGGAAGGTCTGACTGTGTTCCACAATCCCAGGAAGATCTGCCTGTGTTCCACAATCCCAGGAAAGTCTGCCTGTGTTCCACAATCCCATGAAGGTCTACCTGTGTTCCACATTCACAGGAAAGTCTGCCTGTGTTCCACAATCCCATGAAGGTCTACCTGTGTTCCACATTCACAGGAAGCTCTGCCTCTGTTACACAATCCCAGGAAGGTCTGCCTTTGTTCCGCAATCCCAGGAAGGTCTGCCTGTGATCCAAAATCACAGGAAGGTCTGCCCGTGTTCCACAATCCCAGGAAAGTCTGCCTCTGTTCCACAATCCCAGGAAGGTCTACCTGCGTTCTACAATCCCATGAAGGGATGCCTGTGTTCCACAATCCCAGGAAGGACTAGCTGTGTTCCATAATCACTGGAAGGTCTGCCTGTGTTACATAATCCCAGGAAGACCTACCTGTGTTCCATAATCCCAGTAAGATCTGCCTGTGTTACATAATCCCAGGAAGGCCTACCTGCGTTCCAGAATCACTGGAAGGTTTGCCTGTGTTACATAATCACAGGAAGATTATCTGTGTTCCGTAATCCCAGGAAGGTCTGCCTGTGCGACATAATCCTAGGAAGGCCTACCTGTGTTCCATAATCCCATTAAGTCCTACCTGTGTTCCATAATCACTGGAAGGTTTGCCTATGTTTCATAATCCCAGGAAGGTCTGGCTGTGTTTCATAATCCCTGAAAGGTCTGCCTGTGTTCCACAATCCCAGGAAGGTCTGACTGTGTTCCACAATCCCAGGAAGGCCTACCTGTGTTCCATAATCCCAGTAAGATCTGTCTGTGTTACATAACCCCAGGAAGGCCTACCTGCGTTCCATAATCACTGGAAGGTTTGCCTATATTACATAATCCCAGGAAGACTACCTGTGTTCCGTAATCCCAGGAAGGTCTGCCTTTGCGATATAATCCAGGAAGGCCTACCTGTGTCCCTTAATCACTGGAAGGTTTGCCTGTGTTTCATAATCCCAGGAAGGTCTGCCTGTGTTTCATAATCCCTAAAATGTCTGCCTGTGTTCCATAATCCCAGGAAGGTTTGCCTGTGTTCTGTAATCCCAGGAAGGTGTGCGTGTGTTCCACAATCCCAGGAAGGTCTGACTGAGTTCCACAATCCCAGGAAGGTCTGCCTGTGTTCTTTAATCCCAGGAAGGTCTGCCTGTGTTCCATATTCCCAGGACGGTCCGGCAGTGTTACATAATCCCAGGCAGGTCTGCCAGTGTTTCTTAATCCCAGGAAGGTCTGCCTGTGTTCCATAATTCCAGAAAGATCAGCCTGTGTTCCAGAATCTCAGGAAGGTGTGCCAGTACTTCATAATCCTAGAAAAGTCTACATGTTTCCTGTAATCCAAAGAAGGTCTACCTGTGTTCCACAATCCCAGGTAGGTCTGTCTGTGTTCCACAATCCCAGGAAGGTCTACCTGTGTTCCACAATCCCAAAAAGGTCTGCGTGTGTTCCACAATCCCAGGAAGGTCTGCCTGTGTTCCACAATCAGAGGAAGGTCTGCCTGTGTTCCACAATCCCAGGAAGGTCTGCCTGTCTTCCACAGTCCCAGGAAAGTCTGCCTGTGGTCCACAATCCCATGAAGGTCTGCCTGTGGTCCACAATCTCAGGAAAGTCTAACTGAGTTCCACAATCCCAGGAAGGTCTGACTGTGTTCCACAATCCCAGAAAGGTCTTCCTGTGTTCCACAATCCCAGGAAGGTCTGTCTGTAATTAACAATCACAGGAAGGTCTGCCTGTGTTCCACAATCCCAGGAAGGACTGCCTGTGTCCCACAATCGCAGGAAGGTCTCCCTGTGTTCCACAGTTCCAGGAAGGTCTGCCTGTGTTCCACAGTCCCAGGAAAGTCTGCCTGTGTTCCACAATCCCAGGAGGGTCTACCTGTGTTCCACAATCCCAAGAAGGTCTACCTGTGTTACACAATCCCAGAAAGGCCTGCCTGTGTTCCACAATCCCAGGAAGGTCTGCCTGTGTTCCGCAATCTCAGAAGGTCTGCCTGTATTACATAATCCTAAAAAGGACTACCTGTGTTCCATAATCCCAGGAAGGTCTGCCTGTGTTACAATATCCCAGGAAGGACTACCTGTGTTCCATAATCCCAGTAAGATCTGCCTGTGTTACATAATCCCAGGAAGGCCTACCTGCGTTCCAGAATCACTGGAAGGTTTGCCTGTGTTACATAATCCCAGGAAGACTACCTGTGTTCCGTAATCCCAGGAAGGACTGCCTGTGCGACATAATCCCAGGAAGGCCTACCTGTGTTCCATTATCCCAGGAAGGACTACCTGTGTTCCATAATCCCTGGAAGGTTTGCCTATGTTTCATAATCAAAGGAAGGCCTGCCAGTGTTTCATAATCCCTAAAAGGTCTGCCTGTGTTCTGTAATCCCAGGAAGGTCTGCCTGTGTTGCACAATCCCAGGAAGGCCTACCTGTGTTCCATAATCCCAGTAAGATCTGCCTGTGTTACATAACAAAAAGAAGGCCTACCTGCGTTCCATAATCACTGGAAGGTTTGCCTGTGTTACATAATTCCAGGAAGACTACCTGTGTTCCATAATCCCAGGAAGGTCTGCCTATGCGACATAATCCCAGGAAAGCCAACCTGTGTTCCATAATCAGTGGAAGGTTTGCCTGTGTTTCATAATCCCACGAAGGTCTGCCTGTGTTTCATAATCCCTAAAAGGTCTGCCTGTGTTCCATAATCCCAGGAAGGTTTGCCTGTTCTGTAATCCCAGGAAGGTCTGCCTGTGTTCCACAATCCCAGGAAGGTCTGACTGTGTTCCACAATCCCAGGAAGGTCTGCCTGTGTTCTTTAATCCCAGGAAGGTCTGCCTATGTTCCATATTCCGAGGACGGTCCGGCAGTGTTACATAATCCCAGGCAGGTCTGCCAGTGTTTCGTATTCCCAGGAAGGTCTGCTGTGTTCCATAATTCCAGAAATATCAGGCTGTGTTCCAGAATCCCAGGAAGGTGTGCCTGTACTTCATAATCCTAAGAAAGTCTACCTGTTTTCCGTAATCCAAAGAAGATCTGCCTGTGTTCCACAATCCCAGGAAGGTCTGCCTGTGTTTCACAATCCCAGGAAGGTCTGCCTGTGTTCCGCAATACCAGGAAGGTCTGCCTGTGTTCCACAATCCCAGGAAGGTCTGACTGTGTTCCACAATCCCAGGAAGGTCTGCCTGTGTTCTTTAATCCCAGGAAGGTCTGCCTATGTTCCATATTCCGAGGACGGTCCGGCAGTGTTACATAATCCCAGGCAGGTCTGCCAGTGTTTCGTATTCCCAGGAAGGTCTGCTGTGTTCCATAATTCCAGAAATATCAGGCTGTGTTCCAGAATCCCAGGAAGGTGTGCCTGTACTTCATAATCCTAAGAAAGTCTACCTGTTTTCCGTAATCCAAAGAAGATCTGCCTGTGTTCCACAATCCCAGGAAGGTCTGCCTGTGTTTCACAATCCCAGGAAGGTCTGCCTGTGTTCCGCAATACCAGGAAGGTCTGCCTGTGTTCCACAATCCCAGGAAGGTCTGCCTGTAATCCACAATCCCAAGAAGGTCTGCCTGTGTTCCACAATCCCAGGAAGGACTGCCTGTGCTCCACAATCTCAGGAAGGTCTGCATGTGTTCCATAATCCCAGGAATGTCTGCCTGTGTTCCACAATGCAAGGAAGGTCTACCCGTGTTCCGCAATCCCAGGAAGGTCTGCCTGTACCTGGAGTTTACCTGGAGAGAGTTTCGGGGGTCAACGCCCCCGCGGCCCGGTCTGTGACCAGGCCTCCACAATCCCAGAAAGGTCTGCTTGTTTTCCACAATCACAGGAAGGTCTGCCGGTGTTCTACAGTCCCAGGAAGGTCTGCGTGTGTTCCATAAATCCCAAGAAGGTCTGCCTGTGTTCCACAATCCCAGGAAGGTCTGTTTCTGTTCAATAATCCCAGGAAGGTTTGCCTGTGTTCCATAATCCCACGAAGGAATGCCTGTGTTCCATAATCCCAAAATGATCTGCCTGTGTTTCTTAATACAAGGAAGATCTGCCTGTGTTCCATATTCCCAAGAAGGTTTGCCTGTGTTCCATAATCCCAGGAAGGTCTGCCTGTGTTCCATAATTCCAGGAAGGTCTGCCTGTGTTAAATAATCCCAGAAAGGTCTTCTTGTGTTTCATAAACCCAGAAAGGTCTTCCTGTGTTCCAGAATCCCAGGAAAGTCTGCCAGTGGTCCATAATCCCATTAAGGTCTGCCTGTGATCCATAATCCAAAGAAGGTCTGCCTGTGTTCCATAATACCAGGAAGGTCTGCCTGTGTTCCACAACCCCGAGAAAGTATGCCTGTGTTCGACAATCCCAGGAAGATCTGCCTGTGTTCCACAATCCCGGGAAGGTCTGCCTGTGTTACAAAATCCCTGGAAGGACTACCTGTGTTCCATAATCCCAGGAAGGTCTTCCTGTGTTACATTATCCAAGGAAGGCCTACCTGTGTTCCATAATCCCAGGAAGGTCTGCCTGTGTTACATAATCCCAGGAAGGACTACCTGTGTTCCGTAATCCCAGGAAGGTCTGCCTGTGCTACATAATCCCAAGAAGGCCTACAAGTGTTCCATAATCCCAGGAAGGCCTACCTGTGTTCCATAATCACTGAAAGGTTTGCCTGTGTTTCATAATCCCAGGAAGGTCTGCCTGTGTTTCATAAGCCCTAAAAGATCTGCCTGTGTTCCATAATCCCAGAAAGGTTTGCCTGTGTTCCGTAATACCAAGAAGGTCTGCCTGTGTTCCACAATCCCAGGAAGGTCTGACTGTGTTCCAAAATCCCAGGAAGGTATGCCTGTTTCATAATCCCTGGAAAGTCTGACTGTGTTCCATATTCCCACGAAGATCAGGCTGTGTTACATAATCCCAGGCAGGTCTGCCAGTGTCTCGTAATCCCATGAAGGTCTGCCTGTGTTCTATCTTTCCAGAAAGATCAGCCTGTGTTACAGATTCCCAGGAAGGTGTGCCTGTGTTTCATAATCCTAGGAAAGTCTACCTGTTTTCCGTAATCCAGAGAGGGTCTGCCACTGTTCCATAATCCCAGGAAGGTCTGCCTGTGTTCCACAATGCCAGGAAGGTCTCCCTGTGTACCACAACAACAGAAAGGTGTGCCTGTGTTCCAAAATCCCAAGAAGGTCTACCTGTGTTTCACAGTCATAGGAAGGTCCGCCTGTGTTCCAAAATCCCAGGAAGGTCTGACTCTGTTCCACAATCCCAGGAAGGCCTTTCTGTGTTCCACAATCCCAGGAAGGTCTCCCTGTGTTCCACAATCCCATGTAGGTCTGACTGTGTTGCACAATCCCAGGAAGGTCTGCCTGTGTTCCACAATCCCAGGAAGGTCTGCCTGTGTTTCGCAATCCCAGGAAGGTCTGCCTGTGTTCCACAATTCCAGGAAGGTCTGCCTGTGTTCCACAATTCCAGGAAGGTCTGCCTGTGTTCCACAATCCCAGGAAGGTCTGCCTGTCTTCCACAATCCCAGGAAGGTCTACCTGTGTTCCAGAGTCCCAGGAAGGTTTCCTGTGTTCCACAATCCCAGGAAGGTCTGCCTGTGTTCCACAATTCCAGGAAGGTCTGCCTGTGTTCCACAATCCCTGGAAGGTCTGCCTGTGTTCCACAATCCCAGGAAGGTCTGCCTGTATTCCACAATCCCAGGAAGGTCTGCCTGTCTTCCACAATACCAGAAAGGTCTGTCTGTTGTCCACAATCCCAAGAAGGTCTGATTGTGGTCCACAATCTCAGGAAATTCTGCTAGTGTTCCACAATCCCAGGTAGGGCTGCCAGTGTTCCACAATCCCTGGAAGGTCTGCCTGTGTTCCACAATCCCAGGAAGGTCTGCCTGTCTTCCACAATCCCAGGAAGGTCTACCTGTGTTCCACAGTCCCAGGAAGGTTTCCTGTGTTCCACAATCCCAGGAACGTCTGCCTGTGTTCCACAATTCCAGGAAGGTCTGCCTGTGTTCCACTTTTCCAGGAAGGTCTGCCTGTGTTCCACAATCCCAGGAAGGTCTGCCTGTGTTCCACAATCCCAGGAAGGTCTGCCTGTCTTCCACAATCCCAGAAAGGTCTGCCTGTTGTCCACAATCCCAAGAAGGTCTGATTGTGGTCCACAATCTCAGGAAATTCTGCTAGTATTCCACAATTCCAGGTAGGGCTGCCTGTGTTCCACAATCCCTGGAAGGTCTGCCTGTGTTCCACAATCCCAGGAAGGTCTGCCTGTAATCCACAATCCCAGGAAGGTCTGCCTGTGTTCCACAATTCCAGTAAGGAGTGCCTGTGCTCCACAATCCTAGGAAGGTCTGCCTGTGTTCCATAATCCCAGGAATGTCTGCCTGTGTTTGACATTTTGAGCATCGCTATTGGGCCGTGCGGACGTGCTGCGCAGTAGCTCCTGATTGAGTTGGCTTTTGCGCAGTGTTGACGTGTACTTAGCTCTGTGAAGACCTGTTAGCGCGCTCTCTACGAATTGAAGCAAGATGCCCTCCATCGAGCAACTTTACCAACAGCTTTAGGAAGAATTGAGGTTGGCGAAGATGGAGATTAGGCGACTGACCGAGGAAAACAATAAGATTCGTAGTAGTCCTCCTGTTTTGAGTCCTCAGGTCAAGAAGGGAAACTGGTCAGTGGCTGGACAGCAGGGAACGAAGTTGACGATCAAGAAGACGAATGGAAAGGTAGAAACAATGAAGAAAGAGACTGCCGTGGAAACTGTTGTGGAAACATCTAATACATTCTCAGTGCTTCCCGACGAATGTGAGTCGACTACTGGGAACATCACGACGAACGACACCAAGGAAGGGAAGGATATTGTTGTTGTTGGGGATAGCCAAGTTAGGTATATAGATAGGGCGTTCTGCTTGAAGGACAGGAGTAGGAGACAGAGAGTCTGCTCTCCTGGCGCTGGGATGGAGGATATTGTTAGCCGTCTGGATGACATCAAGAGAGGTAATGGGAGCAATCCTATTATCTGTCTCAGTGCTGGAGGCAACGATGTTGGCAGACGTAGGAGTGAAGACCTGATTAGCAGGTATAGGTCAGCAATAGAAATAATTAGGAGTAAGGGTGGGAACCCTGTCATATGTGGTATTTTGCCAAGGAGAGGAGTTGGAAATGAATGGTTGTCCAGGGCAATTGGTGTCAATTGCTGGCTGGACAAATACTGTAAGGAAAATGCGGTAACATTCATTGACAACTGGGACCTCTTCTATGGCGGAAATGACATGTATGCCAGGGATGGGGTTCACTTATCTAGGTCTGGGGTGGTAGCACTGGCAACTGCAGTGGAGGGAGCAGTTAGGATTTTAAACTACGAATAGTTAGTGGTATGGGTTTTGGCAGGAAAACAGTGAAGTCCCAGTGTAGTAATATTACGAGTTCTAGGGGAACTAGTAATAAGCAGAACGAGGTTGATATTGAAAAGCCAGGGACTTTGGGTGATAAGGACAGTAATAGGTTTAGTAGAAAAACAGAAATGAGCAGGAAGGGTAAAGCGAAAGGAGAGTCTTTCAATGTTTATTATGCTAATTGCCGTAGTGCTAGGAATAAGATGGACGAGTTGAGATTAGTTGCTAGTGCAGGTAACTGAGACGTGGTTTAATTAAAAAAGTCGGGACATGCCTGCGGAATGTCACATTCAGGGTTTTAAATTGTTCCAAGTAGATAGAAGTATCGGGAAGGGGGGGTGGGGTGGCATTGTATGTCCGAGATCGCTTGAACTGTTGCATAAAAACGGGTATTAAGTCTGAAGTAACACTTACATAGTCTGTTTGGATAGAATTTTCAGAGGGGCATGAAAAACTGATTTTAGGAGTGATATACCGTCCCCCAAACTTAGATAGGGACCAGGGGAGACTACTATGGGAGGAAATTGTTATGGCCACAAGGCACGATAATGTAGTAATTCTAGGAGACTTTGACTTTAGTCATATTGATTGGAATTTCTTGACTGGAATTTAGAATCATACGACTTCTTAGAAGTAGTTCAGGATTGTTTTTCGAAGCAGTTTGTGACAGAACCTACAAGGGGAAATAACCTGCTTGACTTAGTTATGGCAAACAATGAATCCCTTGTTAATAATTTAGAAATTTCAGAGGAACTGGGTGCTAGCGACCACAAATCAATTACATTTAGCATTGAATGTAAGTACGATAGTAGCGATAACTCAGTAACAGTCCCAGATTTTCGCTTAGCAGATTACGATGGGCTTAGAGAACACTTATCATCTGTTGACTGGGGTAACGAAGTGAGCTATCAATACGACAGTTTTCTGAACACTATACATGCTGCTCAAAGAACGTTTATCCCATATAAAGAAATTAGATCAAATAAAAATGACCCAAAATGGATGAATAATAAGCTGAAATATCTACTAGGACATAAGAAAGGAATTTATAGGCGTATCAAAAGAGGTGAGGGTCATCTTATGAATCAGTATATTGACATTAAGAGGGACATTAAAAAGGGGATAAGAAAAGCTAAAAGGGACTATGAAATTAAAGTTGCTAGGGATTCTAAAACTAACCAAAAAAGTTTCTTCCAGGTCTATAGAACAAAAATTAGAGATAAGATAGGTCCCCTTAAAAATAACTATGGGCACCTTACTGACAAAGAGAATGAAATGTGTTCGATTTTTGATAATTATTTTCACTCAGTTTTTCCACAGGAAGACACTAACAATATTCCAGTAATTAATTTTTATAGTGGGCTAGAAGAAGATAAATTATGTAACATCACAGTCACTAGTGAAATGGTTGTGAAGCAGATAGACAGACTGAAGCAAAATAAGTCGCCGGGTCCTGATGACGTTTTTTCAAGGGTTCTTAAGGAATGCAAAATGGAACTCTGTGAACCATTAACTAATATTTTTAATTTATCTCTTCAAACAGGTGTAGTGTCTGATATGTGGAAGATGGCTAATGTAATTCCTATTTTTAAAACAGGGGACAAGTCGTTACCGTCAAATTACCGCCCAATAAGCCTGACCTCAATTGTAGGCAAATTACTAGAGTCAATTATAGCTGAGATTATAAGAAGCCATCTCGATAAGCATAGCTTGATTAATGATACTCAGAATGGATTCACAAGAGGCCGGTCTTGTCTAACTAATTTATTAACTTTCTTCAGTAAAGCTTTTGAGGCTGTTGACCACGATAAAGAATTTGATATTATTTACTTAGATTTTAGTAAGGCTTTTGACAGAGTTCTGCACCATAGACTGTTAAAGAAACTGGCAGCTCATGGCATTGCGGGAAAAGTGCTCTCGTATATCGAGTCATGGCTCACTGACAGGAAGCAGAGAGTGCCCATAAATGGGGTTAAATCCGAGTGGGGATCTGTAACAAGTGGCGTTCCACAGGGATCAGTCTTGGGCCCGTTGTTGTTTATCATATATATCAATGATATTGATGAGGGAATTACTAGTGATATGAGCAAATTCGCCGATGACACGAAGATTATTTTTTTTTTATCACACTGGCCGATTCCCACCAAGGCAGGGTGGCCCGAAAAAGAAAAACTTTCACCATCATTCACTCCATCACTGTCTTGCCAGAAGGGTGCTTTACACTACAGTTTTTAAACTGCAACATTAACACCCCTCCTTCAGAGTGCAGGCACTGTACTTCCCATCTCCAGGACTCAAGTCCGGCCTGCCGGTTTCCCTGAACCCCTTCATAAATGTTACTTTGCTCACACTCCAACAGCACGTCAAGTATTAAAAACCATTTGTCTCCATTCACTCCTATCAAACACGCTCACGCATGCCTGCTGGAAGTCCAAGCCCCTCGCACACAAAACCTCCTTTACCCCCTCCCTCCAACCTTTCCTAGGCCGACCCCTACCCCGCCTTCCTTCCACTACAGACTGATACACTCTTGAAGTCATTCTGTTTCGCTCCATTCTCTCTACATGTCCGAACCACCTCAACCCTTCCTCAGCCCTCTGGACAACAGTTTTGGTAATCCCGCACCTCCTCCTAACTTCCAAACTACGAATTCTCTGCATTATATTCACACCACACATTGCCCTCAGACATGACATCTCCACTGCCTCCAGCCTTCTTCTCTCTGCAACATTCATCACCCATGCTTCACACCCATATAAGGGCGTTGGTAAAACTATACTCTCCTACATTCCCCTCTTTGCCTCCAAGGACAAAGTTCTTTGTCTCCACAGACTCCTAAGTGCACCACTCACTCTTTTCCCCTCATCAATTCTATGATTCACCTCATCTTTCATAGACCCATCCGCTGACACGTCCACTCCCAAATATCTGAATACATTCACCTCCTCCATACTCTCTTCCTCCAATCTGATATTCAATCTTTCATCACCTAATCTTTTTGTTATCCTCATAACCTTACTGTTTCCTGTATTCATCTTTAATTTTCTTCTTTTGCACACCCTACCAAATTCATCCACCAATCTCTGCAACTTCTCTTCAGAATCTCCCAAGAGCACAGTGTCATCAGCAAAGAGCAACTGTGACAACTCCCACTTTGTGTGTGATTCTTTATCTGTTAACTCCACGCCTCTTGCCAAGACCCTCGCATTTACTTCTCTTACAACCCCATCTATAAATATATTAAACAACCACGGTGACATCACACATCCTTGTCTAAGGCCTACTTTTACTGGGAAATAATTTCCCTCTTTCCTACATACTCTAACTTGAGCCTCACTATCCTCGTAAAAACTCTTCACTGCTTTCAGTAACCTACCTCCTACACCATACACTTGCAACATCTGCCACATTGCCCCCCTATCCACCCTGTCATACGCCTTTTCCAAATCCATAAATGCCACAAAGACCTCTTTAGCCTTATCTAAATACTGTTCACTTATATGTTTCACTGTAAACACCTGGTCCACACACCCCCTACCTTTCCTAAAGCCTCCTTGTTCATCTGCTATCCTATTCTCCGTCTTACTCTTAATTCTTTCAATAATAACTCTACCATACACTTTACCAGGTATACTCAGCAGACTTATCCCCCTATAATTTTTACACTCTCTTTTATCCCCTTTGCCTTTATACAAAGGAACTATGCATGCTCTCTGCCAATCCCTAGATACCTTACCCTCTTCCATACATTTATTAAATAATTGCACCAACCACTCCAAAACTATATCCCCACCTGCTTTTAACATTTCTATCTTTATCCCATCAATCCCGGCTGCCTTACCCCCTTTCATTTTACCTACTGCCTCACGAACTTCCCCCACACTCACAACTGGCTCTTCCTCACTCCTACAAGATGTTATTCCTCCTTGTCCTATACACGAAATCACAGCTTCCCTATCTTCATCAACATTTAACAATTCCTCAAAATATTCCCTCCATTTTCCCAATACCTCTAACTCTCCATTTAATAACTCGCCTCTCCTATTTTTAACTGACAAATCCGTTTGTTCTCTAGGCTTTCTTAACTTATTAATCTCACTCCAAAACTTTTTCTTATTTTCAACAAAATTTGCTGATAACATCTCACCCACTCTCTCATTTGCTCTCTTTTTACATTGCTTCACCACTCTCTTAACCTCTCTCTTTTTCTCCATATTCTCTTCCCTCCTTGCATCACTTCTACTTTGTAAAAACTTCTCATATGCTAACTTTTTCTCCCTTACTACTCTCTTTACATCATCATTCCACCAATCGCTCCTCTTCCCTCCCGCACCCACTTACCTGTAACCAGAAACGTCTGGTGAACACTCTAACACTACATTTTTAAACCTACCCCATACCTCTTCGACCCCATTGCCTATGCTCTCATTAGCCCATCTATCCTCCAATAGCTGTTTATATCTTACCCTAACTGCCTCCTCTTTTAGTTTATAAACCTTCACCTCTCTCTTCCCTGATGCTTCTATTCTCCTTGTATCCCATCTACCTTTTACTCTCTGTGTAGCTACAACTAGAAAGTGATCTGAAATATCTGTGGCCCCTCTATAAACATGTACATCCTGACGTCTACTCAACAGTCTTTTATCTACCAATACATAATCCAACAAACTACTGTCATTTCGCCCTACATCATATCTTGTATACTTATTTATCGTGTTTTTCTTAAAAATATGTATTACCTATAATTAAACCCCTTTCTATACAAAGTTCAATCAAAAGGCTCCCATTATCATTTACACCTGGCACCCCAAACTTACCTACCACACCCTCTCTAAAAGTTTCTCCTACTTTAGCATTCATGTCCCCTACCACAATCACTCTCTCACTTGGTTCAAAGGCTCCTATACATTCACTTAACATCTCCCAAAATCTCTCTCTCTCCTCTGCATTCCTCTCTTCTCCAGGTGCATACACGCTTATTATGATCCACTTCTCGCATCCAACCTTTACTTTAATCCACATAATTCTTGCATTTACACATTCATATTCTCTTTTCTCCTTCCATAACTGATCATTCAACATTACTGCTACCCCTTCCTTTGCTCTAACTCTCTCAGATACTCCAGATTTAATCCCATTTATTTCCCCCCACTGAAACTCCCCTAACCCCTTCAGCTTTGTTTCGCTTAGGGCCAGGACATCCAACTTCTTTTCATTCATAACATCAGCAATCATCTGTTTCTTGTCATCCGCACTACATCCACGCACATTTAAGCATCCCAGTTTTATAAAGTTTTTCTTCTTCTCTTTTTTAGTAAATGTCTACAGGAGAAGGGGTTACTAGCCCATTGCTCCCGGCATTTTAGTCGCCTCATACGACACGCATAACTTACGGAGGAAAGATTCTTTTCCACTTCCCCATGGACAGTAGAAGAAATAAAGAAGAACAAGAGCTATTTAGAAAAAGGAGAAAAATCTAGATGTATGTATATATATATGCATGTGCGTGTCTGTGAAGTGTGACCAAAGTGTAAGTAGGAGTAGCAAGATATCCCTGTTATCTAGCGTGTTTATGAGACAGAAAAAGAAACCAGCAATCCTACCATCATGCAAAACAGTTACAGGTTTCTGTTTCACAGTCATCTGGCAGGACGGTAGTACTTCCCTGGGTGGTTGCTGTCTACCAACCTACTACCTATGACACAAAGATAGGTGGGATAATTGATTAAAACGTAGATGTTATGGAACTTCAGGAGGATTTAAACAAACTCTATTCTTGGTCAGAAAAGTGGCAGATGCAGTTCAATGTAGATAAATGCAAGGTTCTGAAGCTTGGGAGTGCCCATAACCCTAGTACTTATAAGTTAAATGATGTAGAACTTAGCCATACAGATTGCAAAAAGGACTTGGGGGTTATGGTGAGCAGCAACCTTAAACCAAGAGAGCAATGCCTAAGCGTACGTAATAAGGCAAATAGATTACTGGGATTTATATCAAGAAGTGAAAGCAACAGAAGTCCAGAGGTCATACTGCAGCTTTATACATCATTAGTAAGGCCTCACCTAGATTATGCAGCTCAGTTCTGGTCTCCATATTACAGAATGGACATAAATTCGTTAGAAAACATTCAGCGTAGGATGACTAAATTAATACATAGCATTAGAAATCTTCCTTATGAAGAAAGATTGAAGACTCTTAAGTTACATTCACTTGTTAGACGAAGAATGAGGGGAGACCTGATCGAAGTGTATAAGTGGAAGATAGATATTAATAAAGAGGATATTAATAAGGTCTTGAGGATGTCTCTCCAAGAGAGAACCCGCAGTAATGGATTTAAATTAGATAAGTTTAGATTTAGAAAGGACATAGGAAAGTATTGGTTTGGAAATAGGGAAGTAGATGAGTGGAACAGTCTTCCTAGTTGGGTTATTGAGGCTGGGACTTTAGGTAGTTTCAAATTTAGGTTGGATAAGTACATGAGTGGGAGGGGTTGGATTTGAGTGGGACTTTCACATCAGAGCTTATTTCTAGGGTGGCATTGAAAATTGGGATGGGCAAATGTTTTGTTAGTGGGACGAATTGTAAAGGACCTGCCTAGTATTGGCCAACAGGCCTCCTGCAGTGTTCCTCCTTTCTTATGTTCTTATGTGTTCCACAATGCAAGGAATGTCTACCCGTGTTCCACAATCCCAGGAAGGTCCGCCTGTGTTCCACAATCTCAGGAAAGTCTGCCTGTGTTCCACAATCCCAGGAAGGACTACCTGTGTTCCACAAACCCGGGAAGGTCTACCTGTGTTCCACAATCCCAGGAAGGTCTGTCTGTGTTCCACAATCCCAGGAAGGTCTGCCTGTGTTCCGCAATCACAGGAAGGTCTGCCTGTGTTCCACAATCCCAGGAAGGTCTGCCTGAGTTCCACAATCACAGGAAGGTCTGCCTGTGTTCCACAATCCCAGGAAGGTCTGCCTCTGTTCCACAATCCTAGAAAGGTCTGCCTGGGTTGCACAATCCCAGGAAGGTCTGCCTACGTTACACAATCCCAGGAAGGTCTCCCTGTGTTCCACAATCCCAGAAAAGTCTGGCAGTGTTCCACAATCCCAGGAAAGTCTGCCTGTGTTCAACAATCCCAGGATGGTCTGCCTGTGTTCCACAATCCCAGGAAGGTCTGCCTGAGTTCCACAGTCCCAGGAAGGTCTGCATGTGTTCCATAATCCCAGGAAGGTCTGCCTGCGTTCCACAATCCCAGGAAGGTCTGTTTCTGTTCCATAATCCCAGGAAGGTTTGCCTGTGTTCCATAATCCCAGGAAGGTCTGCCTGTGTTTCATAATCTCGGAATGATCTGACTGTGTTCCTTAACACTAGGAAGATCTGCCTGTGTTCCATAATCGCAGGAAGGTCTGCCTGTGTTCCATAATCCCAGAAAGGTCTGCTTGTCTTCCATAATCCCAGAAAGGTCTTCCTGAGTTCCAGAATTCCAGGAAGGACTGCCAGTGTTCCAAAATCTTAGGAAATCTGCCAGTGGTCCATAATCCCAGGAAGGTCTGCCTGTGATCCATAATCCAAAGAAGGTCTGCCTGTGTTCCATAATCCCAGGAAGGTCTGCCTGAGTTCCACGATCACAGGAAAGTCTGCCTGTGTTCCACAATCCCAGGAAAATCTGCCTGTGTTCCACAATCCCGGGAAGGTCTGCCTGTGTTACATAATCACAGGAAGGACTACCTGTGTTCCATAATCCCATGAAGGTCTGCCTGTGTTACATTATCCCATTAAGGCCTACCTGAGTTCCATAATCACAGGAAGGTCTGCCAGTGTTACAAAATCCCTGGAAGGCCTACCTGCGTTCCATAATCACTGGAAGGTTTGCCTGTGTTACATAATCCCAGGAAGGACTACCTGTGTTCCGTAATCCCAGGAAGGTCTGCCTGTGCTACATAATCCCAGGAAGGACTACCTGTGTTCCGTAATCCCAGGAAGGTCTGCCTGTGCTACATAATCCCAGGAAGGCCTACCTGTGTTCCATAATCCCAGGAAGGCCTACATGTGTTCCAAAATCAATGGAATGTTTGCCTGTGTTTCATAATCAAAGGAAGGTCTGCCTGTGTTTCATAATCCCTAAAAGGTCTGCCAGTGTTCCATAATCCCAGGAAGGTTTGCCTGTGTTCCGAAATCCCAGGAAAGTCTGCCTGTGTTCCACAATCCCAGGAAGGTCTGACTGTGTTCGACAATCCCTGGAAGGTCTGCCTGTGTTCCATAATCCCAGGAAGGTCTGCCTGTGTTCCATATTCCCAGGAAGGTCTGGCTGTGTTACATAATCCCAGGCAGGTCATCCAGTGTTTCGTAATCCCAGGAAGGTCTGCCTGTGTTCCATAATTTCAGAAAGATCAGCCTGTGTTACAGAATCCCAGGAAGGTCTGCCTGTGTTTCAAAATCCTAGGAAAGTCTACCTGTTTTCCGTAATCCACAGAAGGTCTGCATGTGTTCCATAATCCCAGGAAGGTCTGCCTGTGTTCCACAATCCCAGGAAGGTCTGCCTGTGTTCCATAATCCCAGGAAAGTATGCCTGTGTTCCATAATCCCAGGAAGGTCTGCCTGTGTTGCACAATCCCAGTAAGGTCTGCCTGTGTTCCACAATTAAAAAAAGGTCTGCCTGTGTTCCACAATCCCAGGAAGGTCTGCCTGTGTTACACAATCCCAGGAAGGTCTGTCTGAGTTCCACAATCCCAGAAAGGTCTGCCTGTGTTCCACAATCCCAGGAAGGTCTGTTTGTACTCCACAATCCCAGGAAGGTCTGAATGTGTTTCCTAATGCCAGGAATGTCTGCCTGTGTTCCAAAATACCAGGAAGGTCTCCCTGTGTTCCACAATCCCAGGATGGTCTGCCTGTGTTCAACAATCCAATCCCAAAAAGGTCTGCCTGTATTCCACTGTCCCAGGAAGGTCTGCCTGTGTTCCACAATCACAGGAAGGTCTGAACGTGTTCCACAATCCCAGGAAGGTCTGTTTCTGTTCCATAATCTCAGGAAGGTTTGACTGCGTACCAAAATCCCAGGAAGATCTGTCTGTGTTTCATAATCCCAGAATTATCTGCCTGTGTTCCATAATACCAAGAAGGCCTGCATGTGTTCCATATTCCCAGAAAGGTCTCCCTGTGTTCCATAATCCCAGGAAGGTCTGCCTGTGTTCCATAATCCCAGGAAGGTCTGCCTGCTTTCCACAATCCCAGGAAGGCCTGCCTGTGTTCAACAATTCCAGGAAGGTCTGTCTGTGTTCCACAATCCCATGAAGGTCCGCCTGTGTTCCACAATCCCTGGAAGGTCTGTCTGTGTTCCACTATCCCATGAAGGTCTGCCTGTCTTCCACAATCCCAGAAAGGTCTTTCTGTGTTCCAGAATCCCAGGAAGGTCTGCCAGTGTTCCAAAATCCCAGGAAAGTCTGCCATCAGTCCATAATCCCGGGAAGGGCTGCCTGTGTTCCATAATCCGAAAAAGGTCTGCCTGAGTTCCATTATCCCAGGAAGGACTGCCTGTGTTCCATAATGCCAGGAAGGTCTGCCTGCCTTCCACAATCCCAGGAAGGTCTGCCTGTGTTCCACAATCCCAGGAACGTCTGCCTGTGTTCCACAATCCCGGGAAGGTCTGCCTGTGATAAATAATCCCAAGAAGGACTACCTGTGTTCCATAATCCCAAGAAGGTCTGCCAGTGTTACATAATCCCAGGAAGGCCTACCTGTGTTTCTTAATCCCAGTAAGCTCTGCCTGTGTTTCCTCAGCCCAGAAAGGACAACCTGTGTTCCGTAATCCCAGGAAGGTCTGCCTGTGCTACATTATCCCAGGAAGGCCTTCCTGTGTTCCATAATCCCAGGAAGGCCTACCTGTGTTCCATTATCACTGGAAGGTTTGCCTGTGTTTCATAATCCCAGGAAGGTCTGCCTGTGTTTCATAATCCCTAAAAGGTCTGCCTGTGTTCCATAAACCCATGAAGGTTTGCCTGTGTTCCGTAATCCCAGGAAGGTCTGACTGTGTTCCATAATTCCAGGAAGATCAGTCTGTGTTCCAGAATCCCAGGAAGGTGTGCCTGTGTTTCATAATAATAGGAAAGTCTACGTGTTTTTTTTTTGTAATCCAAAAAAGGTCTGCCTGTGTTCCACAATCTTAGGAAGGTCTGCCTGTGTTCCACAATCCCGGGAAGGTCGGTCTGTGTTACACAATCCCAGAAAGGTCTGCGTTTGTTCCAAAATCCCAGGAAGGTCTGTCTTTGTTCCACAATCCCAGGAAGGTCTGCCTGTGTTCGACAATCCCAAAAAGGTCTGCTATATTCCTCAATCCCAGGAAGGTCTGCCTGTGTTACACAATCCCAGGAAGGTCTGCGTGTGTTCCACAATCCCAGGAAGGCCTGCCTGTGTTCCACAATCCCAGGAAGGTCTGCCTGTGTTCCACATTCCCAGGAAGGTCTGCCTGTATTCCACAATCCCAGGAACGTCTGCCTGTATTCCACAATCCCAGGAAGGTCTGCCTGTGTTCCACAATCCCAGGAAGGTCTACCTGTGTTCCAAAATCCCAGGAAGGTCTGCATGTGTTCCACAATCCCAGGAAGGTCTCCCTGTATTCCACAATCCCAGGGAGGTCTGCCTGTGTTCCACAATCCCAGGAAAGTCTGCCTGTGTTCCACAATCCCAGGATGGTCTCCCTGTGTTCCACAATCCCAGGATGGTCTGCCTGTGTTCCACAATCCCAGGAAAGTCTGCCTGTATGCCACAGTTCCAGGAAGGTATGCCTGTGTTCCACAATCCCAGGAATGTCTGCCTGTGTTCCACAATCCCAGGAAGGTCTGTTTCTGTTCCATAATCGAAGGAAGGTTTGACTGTGTCTCAAACACCCAGGAAGGTCTGTATGTGTTCCATAATCCCAGAATGATCTGCCTGTGTTTCATAATACCAGGAAGGTCTGCCTGTGTTCCATAATCCCAGGAAGGTCTGCCTTTGTTCCATAATCCCAGGAAGGTCTGCCTTTGTTCCATAATCCCAGGAAGGTCTGCCTGTGTTCCATAATCCCAAGAAGGTCTGCCTGTGTTCCCCAATCCCAGGAAGGTCTGCCTGTATTCCTCAATCCCTGGAAGCTCTGCCTGTGTTCCACAATCCCAGGAAGGTCTGCCTGTGTTCCACAATCCCAGGAAGGCCTGCCTGTGTTCCACAATCCCAGGAAGGTCTGCCTGTGTTCCACAATCCCAGGAAGGTCTGCCTGTGTTCCACAATCCCAGGAAGGTCTGCCTGTATTCCACAATCCCTGGAAGGTCTGCCTGTGTTCCGCAATCCCAGGAAGGTCTGCCTGTGTTCCAAAATCCCAGGAAGGTCTGCATATGTTTCACAACCCCAGGAAGGTCTGCCTGTGTTCAACAATCGCAGGAAGGTCTGCATGTGTTCCTGAATGCCAGGAAAATCTGCCTGCGTTAAACAATCCCAGGATAGTCTGCCTGTGTTCCAAAATCCCAGGAAGGTCTGCCTCTGTTCCAAAATCCAAGGAAGGTCTGCCTATGTTCCACAATCCCAACATGGTCTTCCTGTGTTCCACAATCCCAGGAAAGTCTGCCTGTATTCCACAATCCCAGGACGTTCTGCCTTTGTTCCACAATCCCATGATGGTCTGCCTGTGTTCCACAGTCCCAGGAAGGCGTGCCTGTGTTCCACAATCCCAGGAAGGTCTGTTTCTGTTCCATAATCCCAGAATGATCTGCCAGTGTTCCATAATACCAATAAGGTCTGCCTTTGTTCCATAATCCCAGGAAGGTCTGCCTGTGTTCCGTAATCCCAGGAAGGTCTGCCTGTGTTCCATAATCGCAGAAATGTTTGCATGTGTTTCATAATTCCCGAAAGGTCTGCCTGTGTTCCAGAAACCCAGGAAGGTATGTCATTGTTCCAAAATTCCAGGAAAGTCTGCCAGTGTTCCATAATCCCAGGAAGGTCTGCCTGAGTTCCATTATCGCAAGGAATGTCTGCATGTGTTCCATAATCCAAGGAAGGTCTGCCTGTGGTCCATAATGCCAGGAAGGTCCGCCTGTGTTCCACAATCCCAGGAAAGTCTGCCTGTGTTCCACAATCCAAGGAAGGTCTGCCTGTGTTCCACAATCCCGGGGAGGTCTGCCTGTGTTACATAATCCAAGGAAGGATTACCTGTGTTCCATAATCCCAGGAAGATCTGCCTGTGTTACATAATCCCAGGAAGGCCTACCTATGTTCTATAATCCCAGGAAAGTCTGCCTGTGTTACATAATCTCAGGAATGACTACCTGCGTTCCATAATCACTGGAAGATTTTCTCTGTTTCATAATCCCAGGAAAGACTACCTGTGTTCCGTAATCCCTGGTAAGTCTGCCTGTGCTACATAATCCCAGGAAGGCCTACCTGTGTTCCATAATCCCAGGAAGGTCTACCTCTCTTCCAAAATCCCAGGAAAGCTTACCTGTGTTCCATAATCACTGGAAGGTTTGCCTGTGTTCCATAATCCCAGAAAGGTCTGCCTGTGTTCCATAATCCGAGGAAGGTCTGCCTGTGTTCCATAATCCCAGGAAAGTCTGCCTGTGTTCCGTAATCCCAGGAAAGTTTGCCTGTGTTCCTCAATCCCAGGAAGGTCTGACTGTGTTCCACAATCCCAGGAAGGTCTGCCTGTGTTCCATAATCCCAGGAAGGTCTGCCTGTGTTCCATATTCCCAGGAAGAACTGGTTGTGTTACATAATCCCAGGCAGGTCTGCCAGTATTTCGTAATCCCAGGAAGGTCTGCCTGTGTTCCATAATTCCAAGAAGATCAGTTTCTGTTCTAGAATCCCTGGAAGGTGTGCCTGTGTTTCATAATCCTAGGAAAGTCTACCTGTTTTCCGTAATCCAAAGAAGGTTTGCCTGTGTTCCACAATCCCAAGAAGGTCTGCCTGTGTTACACAATTCCTGGAAGGTCTGCCTTTGTTCCACAATCCCAGAAACGTCTGCCGGTGTTCCACAGTCCCAGGAATTGTGTTCCACAATCCCAAGAAGGTCTGCCTGTGTTACACAATTCCTGGAAGGTCTGCCTTTGTTCCACAATCCCAGAAACCTCTGCCGGTGTTCCACAGTCCCAGGAAGGTGTGCCTGTGTTCCACAATTCCAGGGAGGTCTGCCTGTGTTCCACAATTCCATGAAGGTCTGTGTGTGTTCCACAATCCCAGGAAGGTCTGCCTGTGTTCCACAATCCCAGACAGGTCTGCCTGTGTTCCACAATCCCAGGAAAGTCTGCCTGTGTTCCAAAATCCCAGGAAGGTCTGCCTGCGTTCCATAATCACTTGAAGGTTTGCCTGTGTTACATAATCCCAGGAAGGACTAACTTTGTTCCGCAATCCCAGAAAGGTCTGCCTGTGTTCCACAATCCCAAAATGTTCTGCCTGTGTTCCACAATTCCAGGAAAGTCTGCCTGTGTTCCACAATCCCAAAATGTTCTGCCTGTGTTCCACAATCCCAAAATGTTCTGCCTGTGTTCCACAATCCCAGGAAAGACTGCCTGTGTTCCACAACCCCAAAATGTTCTGCCTGTGTTTCACAATCCCTGGAAGGTCTGCCTGTGCTCCACAATCCCAGTAGGGTCTGTTTCTGTTCCATAATCCCAGGAAGGTTTGCCTGTGTCCCAAAATCTCAGGAAGATATGTCTGTGTTCCATAATCTCAGAATGATCTGCCTGTGTTCCATAATAGCCGGAAAGTCTGCCTGTGTTCCACAATTCCAGGGAGGTCTGCCTGTGTTCCACAATTCCAGGAAGGTCTGTCTGTGTTCCACAATCCCAGGAAGGTCTGCCTGTGTTCCACAATCCCAGACAGATCAGCCTGTGTTCCACAATCCCAGGAAGGTCTGCCTGTGTTCCAAAATCCCAGGAAGGTCTGCCTGTGTTCCACAATAACAGGAAGGTCTGGCTGTGTTCCTCAATCCCAGGAAAGTCTGCCTATGTTCCACAATCCCAAAATGTTCTGCATGTGTTCCACAATCCCAGGAAGGTCTACCTGTGTTCCTGAGTCCCAGGAAGGTCTGCCTGGGTTTCACATTCCCAGGAAGGTCTGCCTGTGTTCCACAATCCCGGGAAGGTCTGCCTGTGTTACATAATCCGAGAAAGGACTACCTGTGTTCCATAACCCCAGGAAGATCTACCTGTGTTTCATAATCCCAGGAATGCCTACCTGCGTTCCATAATCACTTGTAGGTTTGCCTGTGTTACATAATCCCAGGAAGGACTACCTGTGTTCCGCAATCCCAGAAAGGTCTGCCTGTGTTCCACTATCCCAAAATGTTCTGCCTGTGTTCCACAATCCCAGTAGGGTCTGTTTCTGTTCCATAATCCCAGGAAGGTTTGCCTGTGTCCCAAAATCTCAGGAAGATATGTCTGTGTTCCATAATCTCAGAATGATCTGCCTGTGTTCCATAATAGCCGGAAAGTCTGCCTGTGTTCCATAATCCCAGGAAGGTCTGCCTGAGTTCCATAATCCCAGGAAAGTCTGCCAGTGTTCCATAATGCCAGGAAGGTCTGCCTGTGTTCCATAATCTCTGGAAGGTCTGCGTGTGTTCCATAATCCCAGGAAGTTCTTCCTGTGGTCCATAATGCCAATAAGGTCTGCATGTGTTCCACAATCCCAGGAAAGTCTGCCTGTGTTCCACAATCTCGGGAAGGTCTGCCTGTGTTACATAATCCGAGAAAGGACTACCTGTGCTCCATAACCCCAGGAAGATCTACCTGTGTTTCATAATCCCAGGAAGGCCTACCTGCGTTCCATAATCACTTGAAGGTTTGCCTGTGTTACATAATCCCAGGAAGGACTACCTGTGTTCCGCAATCCCAGAAAGATCTGTCTGTGCTACATAATCCCAGGAAAGCCTACCTGTGTTCCATAATCCCAGGAAGGTCTGCCTGATATACGTAATCCCAGAAAGGCCTTCTTGTGTTTCATATTCACTCGAATGTTTGCCTGTGTTCCATAATCCCAGGAAGGTCTGCCTGTGTTCCATAATCCCCAAAAAGGTCTGCCTCTGTTCCATTATCCCAGGAATGTCTCCCTGTGTTCCGTAATCCAAGGAAGGTCTGCCTGTGTTCCACAATCCCAGACAGGTCTGCCTGTGTTCCACAATCCCAGGAAGGTCTTGCTGTGTTACATAATCCCAGGCAGGTCTGTAAGTGTTTCATAATCCCAGGAAGGTCTGCCTGTGTTCCATAATTCCAGAAAGATCAGTCTGTGTTCCAGAATCCCAGTAACGTGTGCCTGTGTTTCATAATCCTAGGAAAGTCTACCTGTTTTCCGTAATCCAAAGAAGGTCTCCCTGCGTTCCATAATCCCAAGAAGGTCTACCTGTGCTCCATAATCCCAATAAAGTATGCCTGTGTTCCTTAATCCCAGGAAGGTCTGCTTGTGTTCCATAATCCCAGGAACGTCTGCCTGTGTTCTATATTCCCAGGAAGGTCTGCATGATTTCCATAATCCCAGGAAGGTCTACCTTTGTTCCCTAATTCGAGGAAGGTTTGCCTCTGATCCATAGTCTAATGAAGGTCTGCCTGTGTTCCCTAATCCCAGGAGGGTCTGCCTGTGTTCCACAATCCCAGGAAAGTCTGCCTGTGTTCCACAATCCCAGGAAGGTCTACATGTGTTCCACAATGCCAGGAAGGTTTGCCTGTGCTCTATAATCCCATGATGGTCTACCTGTGTTCCAAAATACCTGGAATTTCTGCCTGTGTTCCATGATCCCAGGAAGGTCTGCCTATGTTCCAGAATTCCTGAAAGGTTTGCCTGTGTTCCATAATCCCAGGAAGGTCTGCTTGTGTTCCATAATCCCAGGAAGGTCTGCAAGTGTTCCATAATCACAGGAAGGTCTGCCTCTGTTCTATAATTCCAGGAAGATCAGCCTGTGTTCCAGAATCCCATGAAAGTGTGCCTGTGTTTCATAATCCTAGGAAAGTCTACCTTTTTTCCGTAATCCAAAGAAGGTCCGCCTGCGTTCCATAATCCCAGGATGGTCTGCCAGTGTTCCATAATCCCAGGAAGGTCTGCCTGTGTTCCATAATCCCAAGAAGGTCTGCCTGTGTTCCATAATCCCAGGAAGGTCTGCCTGTGTTCTATAATCCTAGGAAGATCTGCCTGTATTCCATAATCCCAGGAAGATTTGCCTGTGTTTCATAATCCCAGGAAGGTGTTCCTGTGTTCCATATTCCTAGGAATGTCTACCTGTTTTCCCTAATCTGAAAAGGTCTGTCTGTGCTCCATAATCCCAGGTAGGTGTGCTTGTGTTCCATAATCCCAGGAAGGTCTGCCTCTGTTCCACAGTCCCAGGAAGGTCTGCTTGTGTTCTATAATCCTAGGAAGGTCTGCCTATGTTTTATAATCCCTGGAAGATCTGCTTGTGTTCCTTAATTCCAGGAAGGTCTACCTGTGTTCCATATTCACAGGCAGGTCTGTCTGTGTTCCATAATCTCAGGAAGGTCTGCCGTTGTTCTGTACTCCCAGGAAGGTCTGCATGTCTTCTATAATCCCAGGAAGGTCTACCTTTGTTCCCTAATTCGAGGAAGGTTTGCCTATGTTCCATTATCTCATGAAGGTCTGCCTGTGTTCCATAATCCCAGTGTGAGGGAAAAGTTCAATGGATAGGAGTAGCGGGGGAGTATATAGTAACAATAGTTTCATTGCCGGCTACTTGTTAAGGTAGGGTCAGCCTAGCTCCAGCTATCCCTTTCCCTCCTTCTTCCCCCCCCCCCCTGAAAGGTGACGTGTGGGGCTCCGGTCAAAACTGTAATCACTAGACTCACAGCTCACAGCACTACTGTAAGTACATGCCTGCCTTGTATTCTAGTGGATTTATTGGTTGAAAGCTTCACTTTTGACCAATAATAAACTTAGTCCTTTCAATCTTGCTCTAAATTGACTGTTGTAATAATCACCACATCTTTTATGTATTGTGCTTATCATGGAGAGTGATTTCTTAAGCAGTGGGTAACCTGTCTAATCTTTCCAGCTTGGATGACAGAGAGGGTAACCTGCCAATCAACGAGTAGAATTGAAGGAGACGGACTAACGTTAAGAGACGTCCCAAATTTTTGATCCACTTACTTGTTTGTGTATGCAAGTAGCAGGATATAACCCCTCATCATTGCAGTGGAAAAAACCTGCTTTCCTGTCATCTGGACTGAGTATCCATGGCTAGACTCTGTGAAGAACGAGCCGGTGGGTTGTAACCAACACCTGCGACCCCCCCCCCACATCAGCAACGGCTACGATTTCAGCAACACGCAGTGTCACTAACACCAGACACCCCATTATCACTATATTAGCGTTGAGCTCAAATGTCGTTTTTTCATTTCATTTTTCATTTTTCTTTCAATTAAGATTCCCATTCATGTTTTATTGTTTTACATTTTCAGTTTCTAAATAATAAAGTGTTTATCATTGTCTGTATTATTTCTTTTTCTATTCATTAATTTTCCTGAGTAGGAGCCAGCCTTAGTAATACTGACTGAAGTTGTTACAGGGCTGAGTAAGCCTTCACAAGTGGCGACCTTGCCAGGATCAACGCTACTGAATCAAGATTCAACTCCATCTCGAATCTACCATTGGAACTTCAATGCCGCATACCACAGACGGTTACCACCAGCCATGAGTAATCATTCTCTATGGTAGGACTACGGTACAGGTATTTAAAAGATTTGGTGATTGTTATAGTCTCAATTTATTGTAAGTCAAGTCAGGCAGTATATAATATTTAATTCTGCCACCTTTTTGCTCGAGCTTGAAACACTTTGGAGGATTAGACTCTAGGGACCCAAGATTTTCCAGTGACAATTTGTTTCAATGAGCTCCTTATTTTATCAAGGGAACTGTTGAAGGACACTCTTGATTTGTTCATGAGAAGATTGGATGGTCAAGGGACCCCATTCTACTTACTGTTTGCTCGGAGCCGGCATAGAACCCTTCGTTTTCATTAATACATATTGTTTAATTGAAGTAGGGATCGAGCCCTCTGATTTATTTACAGTTTGAGCGGAGCAGGAATTGAACCCTCCGTTTTCGTTAATACCCGTTTCATTTTCCCTTGGTAGTTTAAGTTATTCTTGCAAATATGGAGGAATACCAGTTTTGGATGAATGCTGGAAGTAAGTTAGGAATAACAGGGAAAAATTTAGAATCTTTCATTAGTGCTAAGATCAAGGAAAGACTTGAAAGAGAGAGAATTGAGAGAGAAGAAAGACAGTTAGAAAGGGAAAGAGAAGAGAAAAAGGAGAGATAATTGAGAGAGAAATCCAAGAAAGACAGAAAGAGAGAGAGAAGACAAAAAGGAGCGTGATAGACTTGATCGTGAGGAGAGAGCTAGAGTACGTGAAGAACAAGTTAAATTAAGAGAACTTGAGGAAAGAGCAAAGGATAGAGAACGTGAGGAACAAGCTAAAATACGTGAGGAACAAGCTAAGATACGTGAGGAACAGGTTAAATTAAGAGAACTTGAGGAAAGAGCAAAGGATAGAGAAGTTGAGGAAAAAGCTAGAGAACATGAGTTAATAGAGAGAGAAAAGGATCGCGAGCTCGAGAAATCTCGCCTTGAATTAGAGAATAAAAAGTTAACTTTTACACAACAACAATTAGAGGAAGGAGTAATGGAACAACGTGCAGTCAGTGCACATATTCCAACACCTAATTTACCTCCCTTAACAGAGGGGGAAGACATAACTTCATACATTATCAGGTTTGAAAATACCGCTACCCTCTGTGAATGGCCTGCTGACACCTGGGCTACCAGGTTAGGAATGTTATTTTCTGGTACAGCCTTGAATATCTATGCAACTTTGTCGCAGGATATCATGTGTAATTATAACCTACTGAAGAAGGCAATCCTTAAAGCATATCAAAAAACCACTAATTCTTACAGGAAAGATTTCAGGTATGCCACCTTACAGCCTGGCCAAAACTTTCAGCAGTTACAGGTAACACTCTTTCGTTTGTTCGACTTTAGGATAGAGAGTTCAGGAATTGATCGCAGTTATGAATCTCTTAAAGACTTGATGGTTGCTAACCAGTTCCTGACAGCTCTTCCCCATCAGATACGAACATTCATCAGAGAACGTAACCTGATTAAAGCTGAGGAAGTTGCTGAGGCTGCTGACCTGTATGCTGAGGCTCACAATTCCTATAAAGACCTAAAGGGATCGAACCCTAAGGGCAAGGGTTCATCAGACCTTAAGAAATCAAAGCCTCTAGTGGAAAGTAAAATGGCTTCTTTTATTCCTGTTTGTCATTTGTGTGGTGTTAAGGGACATAAACGTCCAGATTGTCCTTCTAAGAAGGTCCAAAAAGTTTTAAGATGTTTTAAAGACTGTAAAGACCAAGCACCCTTCTGTTCAGGAACAGTTAATGGACTTAATGTATCTACTATTTTACGAGACACTGGATGCACATGTATAGTCATTTCTGATAAGCTGTTTCCTAACCTTAAAGAAACTCATTCCTCTGCTATACTTTCAGACTACTTGGGCCGTACGGACACTTTTCCTACCATCCGTTGTTACATTAGGTCTAAATGGTTCACAGGTTGGTCTGAAGCCGTACTAGCTCCCGTCACTTCTTGCTCCGTACTAATAGGTAATGTAAAAGGTGCCATTCATCCTTCTGAGGTTGACCTCTCATCACCAAAGATGGACATAAGCTTTTCAGATCCTCTTCCTGTAGTCACAGAAGCCCCTCGAAAGTTCAGATGAGACAATGTCTTGTGAGATTCATGTGGGATTAAAAACCAGTGATGCTACTCTCGACAGCGAGGATGTAGGATCACCGGTTCACTTGTTAGATGAAAGTGAAGGTATCACCTCCGATACCATAAATGTCTTGACCAGGGCTCGAGCCCAGGATTCTCCTACTGTCCATTCTTTGATTTTCCCTGACTTTAAGCCTTTAAACATATCGAAGGACTCCTTTGTCAATTTACAACGTAATTGCCCTTCTCTTCAGAATTGCCATAATGCCGCTAAACAAAATCAAGTTATCCAAAGGAAAAACTTTTCATATAAATTTGAATATATAAAAGGTATCTTGTACAAGTCAGTATTCAAATTAAATTCAGATGAGACAGTCTATTCCATCTTAGTTGTTCCAAGTCAATACAGAGAGACTTCTTAAAATGGCCCATGACCTGCCAGTGGTCGGACATTTCCCGAATCGTAAAACCTTAAATAAAATTAGGGAAACATATTTTTTGGCCAAAAATGTCCTCAGATGTCACTACCTATTGTAGATCGTGTAAAGTTTGCCAACTGTCATCCTCCCGAGGTACCCGGCGAGTACCTATGGTCAAAATGCCTATCTTTACGGTACCTTTTGAAAGAGTAGCTATTGACATCGTTGGTCCTTTATCTCCACTTTCATCTGGGGGACATAGATATATATTAACATTAGTTGATTATGCTTCGAGCTTCCCTGAAGCCGTTCCCTTAAAAACCATAACTACTACAGAGGTGGCTGAAGCCCTTTTGTCCATCTTCTCTAGAGTGGGCATCCCAAGAGAAATTTTGTCTGACCGAGGGACACAATTCACATCTGGAGTTTACCTGGAGAGAGTTCCGGGGGTCAACGCCCCCGCGGCCCGGTCTGTGACCAGGCCTCCTGGTGGATCAGAGCCTGATCAACCAGGCTGTGGCTGTTGGCTGCACGTAAACCAAAGTACGAGCCACAGCCCGGCTGGTCAGGAACCGACTTTAGGCGCTTGTCCAGTGCCAGCTTGAAGACTGCCAGGGGTCTGTTGGTAATCCCCCTTATGTATGCTGGGAGGCAGTTGAACAGTCTCGGGCCCCTGACACTTATTGTATGGTCTCTTAACGTGCTAGTGACACCCCTGCTTTTCATTGGGGGGATGTTGCATCGTCTGCCAAGTCTTTTGCTTTCGTAGTGAGTGATTTTCGTGTGCAAGTTCGGTACTAGTCCCTCTAGGATTTTCCAGGTGTATATAATCATGTATCTCACCCGCCTGCGTTCCAGGGAATACAGGTTCAGGAACCTCAAGCGCTCCCAGTAATTGACTTAATGCAACATCTATACCAACTTCTGGGAGTGAAGCCTCTCTTCACTGAAGAATGTAAGATGTGCGTAACTGACACCTCTAACTTAGACTATGATGAAGAACTACATGACTTGGTGACTCTTGACCACTCGGACGCAACCAACATTAATATTAATGAATCTTTGGATGACCATAAGAGACATGAACTACTTCAATGTGTGAGTAACTTTTCAGACGTCTATACTGATATTCCAGGTGTTACCTCCACGTTAGTCCATAAGATTGACTTAGTGACGGACAATCCTATCAAACGAAAATTATACCCAGTTCCAGTTCACCTTAGGGATGCATTTGACCGAGAGGTAGACAAATTATTAAAACTAAAGATCATTGAACCTTCAGTATCTTCATATTGTTCACCAGTAGTCATGGTTAAGAAGGAGGATAATTCATTTAGACTTGCTATTGACCTCAGAGGCCTTAATGCTATCACTCGGTGTGATGCTGAGCCTATGCCCTTAATAGATAGCGATCTACACAAATTTTATGACTCTTCCTTCTTTTCAGAGATTGATATTGCACAGGCATATCATCAAGTAATGTTAGATCCTTCTTCTAAGCAGTACACCGCTTTTCCTACACACCAAGGACTGATGCAATATAGAACTATGCCCTTCGGTTTGGTAACTGTCTGTGCTACCTACGTGAGACTGATGAGAAAGGTCTTGGGTAATATGCCAAATGTTTCAGTTTATTTTGATAACATTTACATAATGACATCTACGTGGGGCGAACATATCCAAACATTAACATCAGTTTTGCGTAGGTTACGCTCACATGGCCTCACTGCCAAGCCGAAGAAATGCTTCCTTGGGTATAACAAGATTAGATATCTTGGACTGATGCTTTCTAATAACTCTTTGCAGCCTCTCCCCAGTAAGATCAAAGCTTTATTAGAATTTAAATTCCCCAAAACCAAGAAGCTCATTCTTAGCTTTCTTGGTTCTGCAAATTTTTATGCACGATTTATCCCGAACCTTACTGATCTTACAGGCATCTTATCTGACTTCCTTAAAAAGTCTGTGAAGGAACCTCTTGAACTTTCCGACGTAGCTCGGGAAAAGTTTAATGAGATTAAAGGTATCTTTTCGAAAGACCCTATACTTAAGATTCCAGATATTAATAAAACATTTTGTTTAAGAACTGATGCCTCCAATACTGGCTTAGGTGCAGTGTTACTACAATACCATGATGGTACTCCCTTCCCTGTATGCTTCCTAAGCCGGAAACTCCTTCCTGCAGAAACGAGATACTCCACCATAGAAAAGGAATGTTTGGCCCTTGTGTGGGGTATCTCCAAACTTAAATTTTATTTGCTGGGAAAAGAATTCATTTTAGAAAATGGATCACAAACCTTTGATATACCTAGAAACTTTTAAGGGAACCAACAGTCGCCTCTTGAGGTGGACGTTGGCACTCCAGGCTTTTAAGTTCCATATTGTGTATATCAATGGTTCATCCAATTATTTCTCTGACTGGTTAAGTCGTGACAGTCAGTAGAAGATTTCTTGCCTTACGCGACTTCCATATGTTAGAACTTTTTCCTCACCTATTCTTCTTATACTCCTTGACTATAAGTCTTGGTATGGGGGAGTAGTGAGGGAGTATATAGTAACAATAGTTTCATTGCCGGCTACTTGTAAAGGTAGGGTAAGTCAAGCTCCCGCTATTCCCACCTTTTTTCCCCCTCCCCGAAAGTGATAGTTTGCTTGCCGGCTACTTGTTAAGGTAAGGTAAGTCTAGCTCCCGCTATTCCCGCCTTTTTTCCCCCACCCCGAAAGTGATAGTTTGATTGCCGGCTGCTTGTTAAGGTAGGGTCAGTCTAGCTCCTGCTATCCCTTCCCCTCTCTCTTCCCCCCCCCCCGAAAGGTGACGTGTGGGGCTCCGGTGCAAACAGTAATCACTAGACTCACAGCTCCCAGCACTACTGTAAGTACATGCCTGCTGTGGAGAAATTTTCTCCAGGAGGGGGGTATCAGCCCCCTTCAGCCCCCTTCAGCCCTTTCAGCCCTGAGGGGCCACTCAGAGGGGGCGAGCGTCTTGTTTAATGCTAGAGTGAGTAATTGATCACAGATGCTATGCCACGTAAGTCAAGTGACCTCTGCTCCTTGCAGCGGTGTTGCAACGTGTATTTTTATAAGAGACAGTACATCTCTTACTTAGCAGGACAATTAAGGAAAATCCTGCTCCCACTTTATTACCATAGTAAAGATAGTGTACATTGTTGTCTATAAGACAGCAAGAAACAAACATTCTGCTTTGCTTCATCGAGGAGGTGACAAGGATGCAAGGTACTAGGTCAGCGTTTTTTTTTGTGCTGGGGGCAGTGACTGCATGGAGCGCTGCGGCGTCTGGCAGACTAACTTTGACTCTACTACGAGACACTGACGCCAGGATAACCAGCAAAGGACACTGATCTGTGCGTTAGTGTGAATAAAGTGTCTCACAAAACACAATAAACTCTTAAGAGAAGTGTGATCAGCTTCTCTTGTGATACATTGTGAACAATAAAGACAAATCTTGTTGAACATAGTGTACCAGTGTGCGTTTCCTAGACAATGGAAGACGTGGACATCCAAGGACACTTCAGCTTCTATCAAGTCACCGATATCTGTCGAAGGTGTTGAGAACACCATAGCTCACGTTACAAAGAGCAAGGTATGTTACGAATTTCTTGTAGATCGGGGGATTGCGCAATTCTTGAGTCACAAGGAGTTTGTAATCAACCTATAATCGGCAGTAAGGTGTGGACTTTTGAGTCCAAACAAGTAAGTATTCGTCAGCCATCATCGAATGAAATATGCTGACATAACACCCCCTAGGGGTAATTTATACTTACAAATTGTATCTCTTGACAGCCCACTGTTGTGATGGTTTCGACAGCTTCTAGACCTCGTCTGCAGGGGCGGCTGTGTAGACGATTTGCTGTCATTTATCAGCTAAGTGTTCAATATATATATATATATAATAAACACAGCAGGTAAGGCCAAATTCTCAACACCTGCCTTGTATTCTAGTGGATTTATTGGTTGAAAGCTTCACTTTTGACCAATAATAAACTTAGTCCTTTCAGTCTTGCTCTAAGTTGACTGTTGTAATAATCACCTCGTCTTTTAGATATTGTACTTATCATGGAGAGTGATTTCTTAAGCAGTGGGTAACCTGTCTATCTTTCCAGCTTGGATGAAAGAGAGGGTCACCTGCCAATCAACGAGTAGAATTGAAGGAGACGGACTAACGTTAAGAGACGTCCCAAATTTTTGATCCACTTACCTGTTTGTGTATGCAAGTAGCAGGATATAACCCCTCATCATTGCAATGGAAAAAACCTGCTTTCCTGTCATCTGGACTGAGTATCCATGGCTAGACTCTGTGAAGAACGAGCCGGTGGGTTGTAACCAACACCTGCGACCCCCCCCCCCCCCACATCAGCAACGGCTACGATTTTAGCAACACGCAGTGTCACTAACACCAGACACCCCATTATCACTATATTAACGTTGAGTTCAAATGTCGTTTTTTCATTTCATTTTTCATTTTTCTTTCAATTAAGATTCCCATTCATGTTTTATTGTTTTACATTTTCAGTTTCTAAATAATAAAGTGTTTATCATTGTCTGTTATTATTTCTTTTTCTATTCATTAATTTTCCTGAGGAGGAGCCAGCCTTAGTAATACTGACTGAAGTTGTTATAGGGCTGAGTAAGCCTTCACACCGAGGAAGGTGTGCCTGTGTTCCATAATCCCTAGAAAGTCTGGCTGTGTTCCATTATCTCGTGAAGGTCTGCCTGTGTTCCATAACCCCAGGAAGGTCTGCAAGTGTTCCAGTCCCAGGAAAGTCTGACTGTGTTCCATAATACCAAGAAGGTATTCATGTGTTTCATAATCCCACGAAAGCAAGGCTGTGTTGCATAATCCCATTAACGTCTGCCTGTGTTCCATAATCCCTGGATGGTCTGCCTTTGTTCCATAATCCCAGGAAGGTCTGCCTGTGTTCCATAATCCCAGAAAGGTCTGCCTGTGTTCCATAATCCCAGGAAGGTCTGCCAGTGTTCCGTAATCCCAGGAAGGTCTGCCTCTGTTCCATAATCCCAGGAAGGTCTGCCTGTGTACCATAATCCCAGGAAGGTCCGCCAGTGTTCTGTAATCTCAGGAAGGTCTGCCTGTGTTCCATAATCCCAGGAACGTCTGCATGTGTTCCATAATCCCAGGAAGGTCTGCCTGTGTTCCATAATCCCAGGATGGTCTACCTGTGCTCCATAATCCCAGGAAGGTCTGCCCGTGTTCATTAATCCTAGGAAGGTCTTCCTGTGTTTCCTAATCCCAGGAAGATCTGCCTGTGTTTCATAATCCCAGGAAGGTCTGCCTGTGTTCCATAATCCCAGGATGGTCTTCCTGTGTTCCATAATCCCTGGGAGGTCTGCCTGTGTTCCATAATCCCTGGAAGGTCTACCTGTGTTTCATAATCCCAGGAAGGTCTGCCTTTGTTCCATAATCCCAGGATGGCTTGCCTGTGTTCAATAATCCCTGGAAGGTCTACCTGTGTTTCATAATCCCAGGAAGGTCTGCCTTTGTTCCATAATCCCAGGATGGCCTGCCTGTGTTTCATAATCCCAGGAAGGTCTGCTTGTGTACCATAATTCCAGGATGGTCTGCCTGTGTTCTATAATCCCAGGAAGGTCTGCCTGTGTTTCATAATCCCAGGAAAGTCTGCCTTTGTTTCATAATCCCAGGAAGGTTTGCCTGTGTTCCTTAATCCCAGGAAGGTCTGCCTGTGTTCCATAATCCCTGGAAGGTCTACCTGTGTTTCATAATCCCAGGAAGGTCTGCCTTTGTTCCATAATCCCAGGATGGCTTGCCTGTGTTCAATAATCCCTGGAAGGTCTACCTGTGTTTCATAATCCCAGGAAGGTCTGCCTTTGTTCCATAATCCCAGGATGGCCTGCCTGTGTTCCATAATCCCTGGAAGGTCTACCTGTGTTTCATAATCCCAGGAAGGTCTGTCTTTGTTCCATAATCCCAGGAAGGTCTGCCTGTGTTCCATATTCCCTGGAAGGTCTACCTGTGTTTCATAATCCCAGAATGGCCTACCTGTGTTCAATAATCCCTGGATGGTCTACCTGTGTTTCATAATCCCAGGAAGGTCTGTCTTTGTTCCATATTCCCTGGAAGGTCTACCTGTGTTTCATAATCCCAGGAATGTCTACGTGTGTTTCATAATCCCAGAATGGCCTGCCTGTGTTCAATAATCCCTGGATGGTCTGCTCGTGTTCAATTTTCCCAGGATGGTCTGCCTGTGTTCAATAATCCCCGGATGGTCCGCCTGTGTTCAATAATCCCAGTCTCTCTTGCCTCAGTGAACATGATTGGAATAGTTAAGAGTACAGCAGAAGTTGTTTATTCTTCTTCAGTATAAGTTAATATTGCACTTAAATATTAGTGTTGAACATGTAAAGGAATCAGAAGCAACATTCATAAGTCATCATATGGAAGTAAATATGAAAATTTCTTGAAGAAATATTGTAAATTATGACATATTTAGTCCAAGTCTAATTAGAACCTTTCAAAGAGACCAGTTTTTTGTGAGCATGAGAACGTTCATGCCATTCAGAAGCGCCACGAGGAAATTATGACATGAAAAAAGTATTTGTATATTTCCAATATTCTCCTAATCAGCGAACTGGAACCTACACTAGATAAAATCAGTCGTAACTTTTCTTTAAGTAATATTGACTAACATTAATCAAATTTAAATTAGGATAATCAATGATTATAAAAATTAATCAAATGAAGTAAAAAAATTAATTATTTCTGATGAGAAGAGACATTTCCAAATTATTTCACAAAAAAACAGTTTGATTAAAATTCTTGGCATAAAATTACTCACATTACCTAACAACAAAAGATTGTTTTCCTTAAGTAAACACTAACTTGATTACATTGACATACATTTTTTCCATTTATTGAACTGAGTCCAACAGAATTTCAGCCTACACAGTCTTAACCCATGAAACATTCCATCCATTTCATCGGTGCTTCAGCCACTGAAGACTGACACCGTTCACACTGTGTACGATAACCTCAATTATAAATGAATCGAGCTTGAACAATTCACTACTAACATTATATAATGAATGTTTATCAAGTTTAATAAGGGCAGACTCAAGAATATTTCTTTCTAGCCATGAAGCACATGGAACAATAACCTTCGCCTCAGACCAGTTAACAGAATTACAAACTCACGTGTGGTTGAATATTCATCTGTATTCATAGTTCTTTGGGTTACAGGTACTGTGAGGCCCCAGTAACATTTACAAAAGGAAAAAAATTCAAGAAATATTAAATTTATTTTTACATGGCTAACCAGAACTAAAATTCAAATATTTCCACTGCGTAATTTCTACGAAACAAATTTCTCCGAAACATCAGTAAATTGTAAGTTGTTGAGAACATCGTTTTCAAGTGCCATGAGGCGGAGGCCCCGAGGCTGCAGCCCCTGGAGGCCCTCAAGCTGGCGGAGGCCCCGAGGCTGCAGCCCCCGGAGGCCCTCAAGCTGGCGGAGGCCCCGAGGCTGCAGCCCCTGGAGGCCCTCCAGCTAGCGGAAGCCCCAAGGCTGCAGCCCTGGAGGCCCTCAAGCTGGGGGAGGCCCCGAGGCTGCAGCCCTGGAGGCCCTCCAGCTAGCGGAGGCCCCAAGGCTGCAGCCCTGGAGATCCTCCAGCTAGCGGAGGCCCCGAGGCTGCAGATCCTAAAGCCATGCCATAATCCGGTCCTGTCTCTATCTCTCATCCAGCTCTGTAAAGCATATATATTCATATCTAGAAAACGCGGCCACCTGCTGCATTTGTCTCTGCCTCTCCTGCTTGGCTGCTCATCTGATTTACTATTTTCTTGCACTCGTGAGTATGTAGTACAACGTTTAAATAAGAGCCTGTATGCTATGTCATTTATATATGTTCTAGCTAATATGTGGCTGCTGAGGCCGAGCCCATGCTCCTGCCCCTGCCTCTTGAGTTGCCATTTGCCAGACTTACTCTCTCAGAGCCGCTAGATCTTTACTGTACGTACACTTAAAGCTATTTATGGAGCCTGTATGTTTGTGTGTACTCATCTAGTTGTGGTTGCAGGGGTCGATTCACAGCTCCTGGCCCCTCCTCGTCACTGGCCGCTACTAGATCACTCTTCCTGCTCCATGAGATTTATTATACCACTTCTTAAAACTATGTATGGATCCTGCCTCCAATACATCAATTCCCAGACTATTCCACTTCCTGACAATTTTGTGACTGAAGACATACTTCCTAACATCCCTGTGATTCATCTCAGTCTTCAACTTTCAACTGTGACCTGTCTCTGTCCACCTGTGTGTGTGTGTGTGTGTGTGTGTGTGTACTCACCTAGTTGAGGTTGCGGGAGTCGAGTCCGAGCTCCTGGCCCCGCCTCTTCACTGATCGCTACTAGGTCACTCTCCCTGAGCCGTGAGCTTTATCATACCTCTGCTTAAAGCTATGTATGGATCCTGCCTCCACTACATCGCTTCCCAAACTATTCCACTTACTGACTACTCTGTGGCTGAAGAAATACTTCCTAACATCCCTGTGATTCATCTGTGTCTTCAGCTTCCAACTGTGCCCCCTTGTTACTGTGTCCAATCTCTGGAACATCCTGTCTTTGTCCACCTTGTATTTTGTCCACCTCAGTATTTTGTATGTCGTTATCATGTCCCCCCTATCTCTCCTGTCCTCCAGTGTCGTCAGGTTGATTTCCCTTAACCTCTCCTCGTAGGGCATACCTCTTAGCTCTGGGACTAGTCTTGTTGCAAACCTTTGCACTTTCTCTAGTTTCTTCACGTGCTTGGCTAGGTGTGGGTTCCAAACTGGTGCCGCATACTCCAATATGGGCCTAACGTACACGGTGTACAGGGTCCTGAATGATTCCTTATTAAGATGTCGGAATGCTGTTCTGAGGTTTGCTAGGCGCCCATATGCTGCAGCAGTTATTTGGTTGATGTGCGCTTCAGGAGATGTGCCTGGTGTTATACTCACCCCAAGATCTTTTTCCTTGAGTGAGGTTTGTAGTCTCTGACCCCCTAGACTGTACTCCGTCTGCGGCCTTCTTTGCCCTTCCCCAATCTTCATGACTTTGCACTTGGTGGGATTGAACTCCAGGAGCCAATTGCTGGACCAGGTCTGCAGCCTGTCCAGATCCCTTTGTAGTTCTGCCTGGTCTTCGATCGAGTGAATTCTTTTCATCAACTTCACGTCATCTGCAAACAGGGACACCTCAGAATCTATTCCTTCCGTAATGTCGTTCACAAATACCAGAAACAGCACTGGTCCTAGGACTGACCCCTGCGGGACCCCGCTGGTCACAGGTGCCCACTCTGACACCTCGCCACGTACCATGACTCGCTGCTGTCTTCCTGACAAGTATTCCCTGATCCATTGTAGTGCCTTCCCTGTTATCCCTGCTTGGTCCTCCAGTTTTTGCACCAATCTCTTGTGTGGAACTGTGTCAAACGCCTTCTTGCAGTCCAAGAAAATGCAATCCACCCACCCCTCTCTCTCTTGTCTTACTGCTGTCACCATGTCATAGAACTCCAGTAGGTTTGTGACACAGGATTTCCCGTCCCTGAAACCATGTTGGCTGCTGTTGATGAGATCGTTCCTTTCTAGGTGTTCCACCACTCTTCTCCTGATAATCTTCTCCATGATTTTGCATACTATACATGTCAGTGACACTGGTCTGTAGTTTAATGTTTCATGTCTGTCTCCTTTTTTAAAGATTGGGACTACATTTGCTGTCTTCCATGCCTCAGGCAATCTCCCTGTTTCGATAGATGTATTGAATATTGTTGTTAGGGGTACACATAGCGCCTCTGCTCCCTCTCTCAATACCCATGGGGAGATGTTATCTGGCCCCATTGCCTTTGAGGTATCTAGCTCACTCAGAAGCCTCTTCACTTCTTCCTCGGTTGTGTGCACTGTGTTCAGCACTTGGTGGTGTGCCCCACCTCTCCGTCTTTCTGGAGTCCCTTCTGTCTCCTCTGTGAACACTTCTTTGAATCTCTTGTTGAGTTCTTCACATACTTCACGGTCATTTCTTGTTGTCTCTCCTCCTTCCTTCCTTAGCCTGATTACCTGGTCCTTGACTGTTGTTTTCCTCCTGATGTGGCTGTACAACAGTTTCGGGTCAGATTTGGCTTTCGCTGCTATGTCATTTTCATATTGTCTTTGGGCCTCCCTTCTTATCTGTGCATATTCGTTTCTGGCTCTACGACTGTTCTCCTTATTCTCCTGGGTCCTTTGCCTTCTATATTTCTTCCATTCCCTAGCACACTTGGTTTTTGCCTCCCTGCACCTTTGTGTAAACCATGGGCTCATCCTGGCTTTTTCATTATTCCTGTTACCCTTGGGTACAAACCTCTCCTCAGCC
>NC_091346.1:10209292-10274292 GCF_038502225.1 Cherax quadricarinatus | reverse complement strand
TCTTCTGTGCCCTTCCCCTATCTTCATGACTTTGCATTTGGCAGGATTAAATTCGAGAAGCCATTTGCTGGACCAGGTGTCCAGTGTGTCCAGGTCTCTTTGAAGTCCTGCCTGGTCCTCATCAGATTTCATTCTCCTCATTAACTTCACATCATCTGCAAACAGGGACACTTCTGAGTCTAACCCTTCCATCATGTCGTTCACATATACCAAAAATAGCACTGGTCCTAGGACCGACCCCTGTGGGACCCCGCTCGTCACAGATGCCCACTGTGATACATCATTACGTACCATGACTCGTTGTTGCCTCCCTGTCAGGTATTCTCTGATCCATTGCAGTGCCCATCCTGTTATATGCGCCTGATGCTCTAGCTTCTGCACTAATCTCTTGTGAGGAACTGTGTCAAAGGCCTTCTTGCAGTCCAAGAAGATGCAATCAACCCACCCCTCTCTCTCGTGTCTTATTTCTGTTATTTTATCATAAATCTCCAGAAGGTTTGTGACACAGGATTTGCCTTCCGTGAATCCGTGTTGGTTGGCATTTATACTCTTGTTCCGTTCCAGGTGCTCCACCACTCTCCTCCTGATAATCTTCTCCATAATTTTGCATACTATACACGTCAATGACACAGGTCTATAGTTTAGTGCCTCTTTTCTGTCTCCTTTTTTAAAAATGGGAACTACATTTGCCGTCTTCCATACCTCAGGTAGTTGCCCAGTTTCCAGGGACGTGTTGAAGATTGTGGTAAGTGGCACGCACAACATATCTGCTCCCTCTCTAAGGACCCACGGGGAGATGTCCGGTCCCATTGCCTTTGAGGTATCGACGTCCCTTAGCAGTTTCTTCACTTCCTCCTCATCTGTATGTATGTCGTCCAACACTTCTTGGTGTATTCCTTGCTGGTGTCCCCATCTGGTCTGTCCCCCCAGAGTCCTTCCTGTCTCTACTGTAAATACTTCCTTAAATCTCGTGTTGAGCTCCTCACATACCTCTTGATCTTTTCTTGTGAGTTCTCCACCTTCTTTCCTCAGCCTTATCACCTGGTCCTTGACTGTTGTCTTCCTCCTAATGTGGCTATACAGCAGTTTCGGGTCAGATTTGACTTTCGATGCTATGTCGTTTTCATACTGTCGCTGGGCCTCCCTCCTTATCTGTGCATACTCGTTTCTGGCTCTTCTACTAATCTCCTTGTTTTCCTGGGTCCTATGCCTCCTGTACCTTTTCCATTCTCTGTTGCACTTAGTTTTTGCCTCCCTACACCTTCGGGTAAACCAAGGACTCGTTTTGGTCTTCCTACTATTTCTGTTTCCCTTGGGAACAAACCTTTCCTCTGACTCCTTGCACTTTGTTGCCACATATTCCATCATCTCGTTTACTGATTTTCCTACCATTTCTCTGTCCCACTGAACCTCCTGCAGGAAGTTTCTCATACCTGTGTAGTCCCCCCTTTTATAGTTTGGCCTGTCCCCTTCAGTTCCTGTTACCTTCTCCACTTGTAACTCTACTATATAATCAAAACTCAGAACCACGTGATCGCTAGCTCCAAGGGGCCTCTCGTAAGTGATGTCCTCAATGTCTGAACTGCTCAGGGTGAACACAAGATCCAGTCTTGCTGGCTCATCCTCCCCTCTCTCTCTGGTTGTGTCCCTGACATGTTAATGCATGAGGTTTTCAAGTACCACATCCATCATCTTGGCTCTCCATGTTTCGGGACCCCCATGTGGCTCCAGGTTTTCCCAGTCGATCTCCCTGTTGTTGAAATCGCCCATTACCAGTAACTTTGCTCTGCTCGAGTGAGCTCTTCTTGCCACCTCAGCCAGTGTGTCCACCATCACCCTGTTGTTTTCTTCGTACTCCTCTCTTGGCCTCCTGCAGTTCTGTGGTGGGTTATACATCACTCCAATGACTATTTTCTCCGGACTGAATTGTACCTACAATGTAGTCTCTTTCTCCAATCATGTCCATGCCTTCCATTTCCTCAAATCCCCATCGGTGTTTTATGAGCAGTGCATCCCCTCCTCCCCCTCTACTCTTTCTATCTTTCCTCAGGATCTGATATCCCGTTGGGAAGATTGTGTCTGTTATTGTCTCAGCGTGTGTGTGTGTGTGTGTGTGTGTGTGTGTGTGTGTGTGTGTGTGTGTGTGTGTGTGTGTTTGTGTGTGTCTGTGTGTGTTTGTTCTGTGTGTGTATGTGTGAGTCTGTGTGTATGTGTGTGTGTGTGACGATGTGTGTATGTGTGTGTGTCTTCGTGTACTCACCTATATGTGGTTGCAGGGATCGAGTTGCAGCTCATGGCTTCGCCTCATCTCTAGTCGTGCCCAGGTCACTTTCTCCCTGCTCCAAGAGCCTTATCATACCTCTCATTAATGCTATGTATGGATCCTGCCTGGGCTACTTCACTCTCCAGATTGTTCCACTTCCTGCCTACTCTAAACCTGAAAAAGTACTTCCTAACATCTCCGTGACTCAGCTGAGTTTTCAATTCCCAGTTGTGTCCTCTTTTTTTCTGTGTCCCATCTCTGAAATATTACAGCCAAGCCCTTCTTGTAAATTCCTCTCAATATTTTATACGTCGTTATCATGTCCCCCCTATCTCTTCTATCCTCTAGTGTCGTCAGGCTGATTTTCCTTAACATTTCTTTGCAGGACATTCCCCTTATCTCCAGGACTAGACATGTTGCAAACCTTTGCACTTTTTCTAATTTACTGAAGTGTTTCAAAAGGTTTAGGTTTCAGACTGATGCTGCATATTCCAATATGGTCCTGACGTTCACGGTGTACAGCCTATAACGATTCCTTATTGAGACACCGAAACAATATTCTTAGGTTTGCCAAGCGCCCATATGAGGCAGCAGTTATTTGGTTGATGTGCGCCTCAGGAGATATGTTCGGTATAATACTCACCCCAAGACTCTTTTCCTGTAACGAGGTTTGCAGTCTTTGGCTTCCCATAGCCGTATTCTGTCTGCGGTCTTCTTTGCCCTTCCCCGATCTTCATGACTTTCCACTTGGTGGGGTTGAACTCCCTGAGCCAGCTGCTGGACCAGGCTTGCAGCCTGTCCATATTCCTTTATAATCTTGCCTGATCTTCATCTGATTGAATTATCCTCATTAGCTTTACGTCGTCCGCAAACAGGGACACTTCTGCATCTATCCCTTCCTTCATGCCTTTCACATATACCAGAAAGAGCACCAGTCCTAGGACTGACCCCAATGGAACCCCACTGGTCACAGGCGCCCGCTCTGACACCTCGTCACTTACCATGACTTGTTGCCTTCCTGTCAGGTATTCTATGATACATTACAGTGCCTTTCCTGTTGTACCTACTTGATCCTCCAGCATTTCCACTCATCTCTTGTGATGAACTGAGTCGAAAGCCTTTTTACAGTTCAAGAAAATACATTCACCCACCCGTCTTTCTCTGGTCTTACTTCCATAATCTTGTAAACCGCCTCTAAGTATGTGACACAAGATTTCTCTTACCTGAAAAAGTTCTGATGGTCATGTATAAGCTCATTCCTTTCTAGGTGCTCCAACACTTTTCTCCTGATAATCTTCTCCATGACTTTGCATTCTGTACATGTCAATGACACTGGTCAGTAGTTTAATGCTTCGCATCTGTCTTTTTCTTTTCTTAAAAATTGGGATTCCAATTGCTGTCTTCAACACCTTAGGTAGTCGTCCGATTTCGATAGATGCGTTGAATATTTTTGTTAGTGCTACACACAGAGTCTCTGCTCCCTCTCTCAGGACCCACAGAGAAATTTTGTCCTGTCCCACCGCCTTTGAGGTATCTGTTTCACTAACCAGCCTCTTCATCTCCTCGGTTGTGCGTACTGTGTCCAGCACTTGTAGATGTAGCCCACCATTCCGACTTTCTGGATTTCTTTCTGTCTCCTTTGAAAATGCTTCCTTAAATCTCATATTGAACTCTTCACATACTTTTCGGTAGTTTCTTGTGATCTCCCTTCATTCCTTCCTCAGCCTGAATAACTGGACCTTGACTGCTGTTTTCCTCCTGATGTGGCAGTACAACAGTTTCGGGTGAGACTTGGCTCTCGATGCTAGGTCATTTTCATATTGCTTTTGGGCCTCCCTCCTTTTTTTTTATTAGCACACTGGCCGATTCCCACCAAGGCAGGGTGGCCCGAAAAAGAAAAACTTTCACCATCATTCACTCGATCACTGTCTTGCCAGAAGGGTGCTTTACACTACAGTTTTTTAAACTGCAACATTAACACCCCTCCTTCAGAGTGCAGGCACTGTACTTCCCATCTCCAGGAGTCAAGTCCGGCCTGCCGGTTTCCCTGAATCCCTTCATAAATGTTACTTTGCTCACACTCCAACAGCACGTCAAGTATTAAAAACCATTTGTCTCCATTCACTCCTATCAAACACGCTCATGCATGCCCGCTGGAAATCCAAGCCCCTCACACACAAAACCTCCTTTACCCCTGCTTCCAACTTTTCCTAGGCTGACCCCTACCCCGCCTTCCTTCCACTACAGACTGATACACTCTTCAAGCCATTCTGTTTCGCTCAGAATGAGCATATTCATTTCTAGCTTTTCGGCTAATCTCCTTATTTTTCTGGGTGTTTTGCCTTCTAGATATCTTCCATTCTCTAGTACACTTTGTTTAGGCCTCTCTACACCTTCGGATAAACCAGGGGCTCGTTCTGGTCTTCTCATTACTTCTGTTGCCCTTGGGTATGAACCTCTCCTCTGCCTCCTTTAATTTTGTTTTTACATAATCCATCATTTCATTTACTGATTTTCCAAGTGAACCTCATGCAGGATATTCCTCATGCACATATAGTACCAACTTCTGTAGTCTGGCTTCTCCCATCCTACTCTTCTTGCTTCCCTCTCCATTTGAAACTCAACTATGTATTCGAAACTCAAAACCACGTGATCACTAGCTCCGAGAGGCCTTTCATACGTGACATCTTTAATATCTGAACTCCTCATGGTGAATGTGAGATCCAGTCTCGGTGGGTCATGTTCTCGCTCTCTCTCTGGCCGTGTCCCCAATGTGTTGATGAATGAGGTTTTCCAGGACCACCTCCACGTTTCTTGTCCCCTTGTGGTTCCAGGTTTTCCCGGTCAATTTCCTTGTGATTCAAGTCACTCACAATTAGTAACTTTGCTCTGCTCACGTGGGGCCTTCTGGCCACCTCAGCTAGTGTCTCAACCATTGTTCTGTTGTTGTCATAATATTCTTGTGCTGATTTCCTGCAATTCTGTGGTGGGATATACATCAGTGAAATCATCACCTTGTGACCCCCAGTCTGAAGTGTTCCAACTACGTAATCCCTCGCTTCCCCCCTCCCCTCTCCTTCCAACTCCTCAAAACTCCTCTGGCTTTTGATGAGCAGTGCAACTCCTCCCCCCTCCCTCTGTTCCCTCTAGCTTTCCACAGAATTTGATATCCAGTTGGAAAGATGGCATCTGTTACCATTCCTGTGAGCTGGGTTTCCGAGAGTATTATGATATTTAGTGTCTTTTCCAACACTGTTTTCTAAGGGGTTTGTGAGGGCTGGGAGAGTGTAAGGCCTGACAGGGTGCTATGGGAGTCTACTGTCTAGGGTGGGGTGGGGCCTGTGTATTTGGAGAGTGGTTTGTCCTGGGATAATATGTTTGGTTGTGGGGTTCTGTGGGTGGTTGTGCTCGCTGCTCCTCCTGACTCTGGCTGTTCCATCCTGACTTTAGCCTTGTCTCTCTTTTTTGCCCCTTTCATCTTTGTATCCTCCCCTTCAGATTCTGTCATTCTGTTCTCGTTCTGTCGTGACCTAGATACGCCTTTTGGTATTTTGCAATTTTCTTCATGGTTTCCAATGCAGCATCCTGTTCTACACCATTTCTGTCTGGAAAATCAATATGACTTGCCGATTTCTTCCCTTCAAATAACCCGCTATTCTCCTTTTTCTCACCCAGTCATCTATCTTTGTGTGTCCTCCCTTCGGTCTCCTGAAGCCATGAATAAAAAATGATCTTTCCCTTTCATTTTCCCATTACTTTTCCCACCGCATCTCTGGGTCCCATTTAAACATACCCAAAGTTGCTTCAAGATGAAATTAAGACACTTGTGCAACATCTGGATATCTTTATTGTAGACGTTTCGCCATCCAGTGGCTTTATCAATACAAATTCTAAGACATAGTTTGAAGACAGTAGGATTATATACAGAAGATGAGGTAATCAGTCCCTCAACCATGGAGTAGGTGCGAAGAGCACCGTAGTCGTGGAGATTCTGAAGCAGATGCAAGGAGCCTGGCGCTTATATAGTAACATCTGTATATAGTCCTACTGTCTTCAAGCTATGTCCTAGAATTTGTATTGATAAAGCCAGTGGATGGCGAAACGTCCACAATAAAGATACCCAGATGTTGCACAAGTGTCTTAATTTCATCTTGTCGGTATTATATACCATTCTTGCACAAAGTTGCTTCCCTTATCATATTCTGGATCACCCGGTGGCCTGATTACGCCTCTGCAGGGAACCTATCACCTTCTCTACCTACTTTCCAAGTGTCACTCTCGTTCCTTGACATATCCTGGTGGCCTGATAGGGTCTCAACATAGGCCTTATTCCTTCATTTCTCTTGGTCCCCTTGTTGGATTTTGGTGTACCTGCTCCTGATGGAACGCCCCTTCCGTTCTTTGACTCTATATATTGGTTCATGATTTTCAATTCATCTACTAGGCAGTGTATCCTGATTTTTGCAGCTGTGACTCGCAGTTCTCATTTCTTGCTCTCTGCATCCATCTTCTCCTCCATTTAGTGACAAGTTGACCTAACTTCCTTTCCCACTCTTGTTCCATCCTTCTCCTTAGCTCTTCTGTCCATTCTTACTTTCTAGTCCTATGTTCCTTTGTTCTCCTGGGTATTCGACCTACTCTTTGGGGTCCCATTTTTCTTTCTCAGTGAAGTTCCAAATGTTAACCTCTCAGTGAAGTTCCTAATGTTAACCTTTCAGTGAAGTTCATAATGTTAGCCAATCAGTGAAGTTCCTTATGTTAACTTCTCAGTTAAATCTCTAATGCTAGCGTCTCAGTGAAGTGCCTAATGTTACATCTCAGTGAAATGCCTAATGTTAACTTTTCATTGAAGTTCCTAATGTGTGTGTATGTGTACTCACCTAGTTGTGGTTGCAGGGGTCGATTCACAGCTCCTGGCCCCGTCTCTTCACTGGTGGCTACTAGGTCACTCTTTCTGCTCCATGAGCTTTATCATACCTCTTATTAAAACTATGTATGGATCTTTCCTCCACTACATCACTTCCCAGACTACACCACTTTCTGACAACTCTGTGACTGAAGAAATGCTTCCCAACATCCCTGTGAGTCATCTGAGTCTTCAACTTCCTATTATGAACTCTTGTTGTTGTGTCCCATCTCTGGAACATCCTGTCTCTCTCCACTTTGTCAATTCTTTTCAGTATTTTATATGTTATTTTCATATCCTCCCTATCTCTCCTGTCCTTCAGTGTCGTCAGGTCGATTTCTCTTAACCTCTCCTCGTACGACATGCCCCTTAGCCCTGGGTCTAGTCTTGTTGCAAATCTTTGCACTTTCTCTAATGTCCTTACGTGCTTGGCTAGGTGTGGGTTGCTAAATGGTGCTGCATACTCCAATACAGACCTAACATACACGGTGTACAGGGTCCTGAACAAATACTTATTGAGATGTTGGAATGCTATTCGTAAGTTTGCTAGGCGCCCATATGCTGCAACCGTTATTTGGTTGATGTGCGCCTCAGGAGATGTGTCCGGTGTTATACTCACCCCAAGATCCTTTTCCTTGAGTGAGGGTTGTAGTCTCGTGCCCCCTTGACTGTAATCCGTCTGCGGTCTTCTTTCTCTTCCCCAATCTTCATGACTTTGCACTTGGTGGGGTTGAACTCCAGGAGCCAGTTTCCGGATCAGGCCTTCAGCCTGTCCAGATCCCTTTATAGTTCCGTTCTGCCTGGTTCTTGTGCGATTGAATTCTTATCACCAACGTCACATCATCTGCCAACAAGGACACTTCTGAGTCTATTCCTTCTATCATGTTCAATACACCAGAAACGGCACCGGTCCAAGGAGCCTGTGGAACTCTGTGCCTCACAGGCGCCCACTCAGACACCTCGTCACGTACCATGACTCGCTGTTGTGTTCCCGACAGGTATTCCCTGATCCATGGCAGTGCCTTCCCTGTTATACCTGCCTGGTCCTCCAACTTATGCACTAATCTCTTGTGTGGAACTGTGTCAAGAGCCTTCTTACAGTCCAAGAAAACGCAATATACCCACCCCTCTCTCTCTCTTGTCTTACTGCTGTCACGCTGTCATAGAACTCCAGTAGGTTTGTGACACAAGAGTTCCCTTCCCTGAAACCTTGCTGGTTGTTGTTGATAAGCTCATCTCTTTTTAGATGATTCAACACTCTTCTCCTGATAATGTTCTCCATGACTTTGCATACTGTAAATGTTAGTGACACTGGTCTGTAGTTTAGTGCTTCATGTCCTTCTCCTTGTTTTTAAAAATTGGGACTACATTTGCTGTCTTCCATGCCTCAGGTAATCCCCCTGTTTCGATAGATGTGTTGAACATCGTTGTTAGTGGCACGTATAGTGCCTCTGCTCCCTCTCATCAACTTTGAGGTATCTAGCTCGCTTAGCAGCCTCTTCACTTCTTCCTTGGTTGGTGTACCCCACCTCTCCATCTTTCCGGAGTCCCTTCTGTCTCCTCTGTGAACACTTCTTTGAATGTCATGTTGAGCTCCTCACATACTTCTCGGTCGTTTCTTGTGATCTCTCCTTCTTCCTTTCTCAGCCTGATTACGTGGTTCTTGACTGTTGCTTTCCTCTAGATGTGGCTGTACAACAGCTTCGGGTCAGATCTGGCTGGCCAACTGGCTGGCCGGCTGCTGGCTGACTGGCTCTATCTCCGCATGTCTCTCTGCATTTATGCCTGTTTCTGCCTGTATCCCTGCCTCTCTCTCTCTCTCTATCTCTATCTGTCTCTATCCCATGCGGTTGCATGGGGTTGCACTGTGTGTGTGTGTATAAATATATGTGTACTCACCTATGTATACTCACCTATTTGTGGTTGTAGGGGTCGAGACTCAACTCCTGGCCCCGCCTCTTCACTGATCGCTACTAGGTCCTCTCTCTCCCTGCACCATAAGCTTTAACATACCTCGTCTTAAAGCTCTGTGTGGTTACTACCTTCACTACCTCACTTTCCAGACTATTCCACTTCCTGACAACTCTGTGACCGAAGAAGTACTTCCTAGCATCCCATTGACTCATTCGAATCTTTAACTTCCAATTGTGACCCCCTGTTCCTGTATCCAATCTATGGAATATCCTGTCTCTGTCCACTTTATCTATTCCTCGCAATATTTTGTGTCGTTATTATGTCTCCCCTGACCCTCCTGTCCTCCAGTGTCGTCAGGCCTATTTCCCTTAATCTTTCTCCGTTTGACATTCCCCTTAGCTCTGGAACTAGCCTTGTTGCAAACCTTTGCACTTTGTCTTATTTCTTGAAGTGTTTGACCAGATGTGGGTTCCAAACTGGTGCTGCATACTGCAGTATGGGCCTGACGTACACGGTGTACAGTGCCTTGAACAATTCCTTACTGAGTTATCGGAACACTATTCTCAGGTTTGCCAGGCGCTCATATGATGCTGTAGTTATCTGGTTCGTGTGTGCTTCCGGAGACGTGTTTCTCCTTGAGTGAGGTTTTCAGTCTTTGGCAACCTAGCCAATACTCTGTCTGTGGTCTTCTTTGCCCTTCCCCGGTCTTCATGATTTTGCATTTGGCTGGGTTAAATTCGAGTAGCCAGTTGCTCGACCGCCAGTCCAGCCTGTCCAGGTCTCTTTGTAGTCCTGCCTGATCCTCGCATGATTTGATTCTTCTCGTTAACTTTACATCGTCTGCAAACAGGAACACTTTTGAGTCTATCCCTTCCGTCATTTCATTCACATATACCAAGAACAGCACTGGTCCTAGGACTGACCCCTGTGGGACCCAGCTCGTCACAGGTGCCCACTGTGATAACTCATCACGTACCATGACTTGTTGCCTCCCTGTCAGGTATTCTCTGATCCATTGCAGTGCCCTTCCTGTTATGCCTTCCTGATCCTCTAGCTTCTGCACTAATCTGAGGAGAACTGTGTCGAAGGCCTTCTTGCAGCCCAGGAAAATGCAGTCAAGCCACCCCTCTCTCTCGTTTCATACTTCCGTTACCTTGTCATAAAACTCCAGTAGGTTTGTGTCACAGGATTTCCCTTCCATGAATCCGTGCTGGTTGTCATTTATAATCTTGTTTCGTTTCAGGTGTTCTACCACTCTCCTCCTGGTAATCTTCTCCTTGACTTTGCATACTATACACGTCACTGACACTGGTCTATAGTTTAGTTCATCGTTTCTGTCTCCTTTCTTAAAAATAGAGACTACATTTGCCGTCTTCCATACCTCAGGTTGTTGCCCAGTTTCAAAGGGATGTGTTGAAGATTGTGGTTAGTGGCACACTCAGCATCTCTGCTCCTTCTCTAAGGACTCACAGGGAGATGTTGTCCGGTCTCATTGCCTTTAAGGTATCAAGGCCATTTAGCAGCTTCTTCACCTCCTCGGGGAGAAGTGTATCCCTGGATGCTTGTACACATAAAATACATACCTTTCAGAGCTTCACTACCATACACAATTAGAGCTGGACAACAGCTTTAATGACTCTTTTTACAGTAGATGGGAACATACAGCTGTGACTTCCTTTTTGAGTCTAGCTTACTGTTCCTTGAACCATAGAATGTGACATCTAACTATAAGTAATCCCGATATGAGTAACTTTCTCAATTTTTCCCGACTTCACTCTCATTAGGCCACACTTCATTTGTTAGATCAAACTTGGATAACGTCTCCGTAGAGTTTTATGACCATTACTGTGGTCTCAAGTGCACAGAGAAATTGTATATTTGTCAGAGATTTTATTTTTCAGTTTAACGTGTATTTACATATCGCACACACTGTAGCTCCTGGTCCCACACTAGTGGATTTTGATAAGGGTCTATGTAGGGATATGCAAACAGCATCACTGGTGATATAAGACCTTGAGACATGTTTAAATAAAACCTCTCACTGTGAGACCTGACACCTGTCATGGATCTTAAAAACTGTACCTTATTACATTTGTACATAAGGTGCATTTTTCAATTTTAGTACATGGTAAAAGAGTGGGTATATATATAGGTATGTCTGGTATACAAAAGGTAATTTCCTAATGGTAAGCATTTTATTTTCTACATATGTTTAAACAATGGTAAACATGGTAGATAAAACATTTCATGGCAATAAAACAATACATGGTAATAATTTTTATTATATTTCAAAGGGAAACACTCATGATAAAGATGATCCTTAAATAAACATTTCCAACATACAAACTTTAAACAAACTCTACACCTTAGATTATATGCTAATTAGTAACGAGGAATATATAGCCACATTAGATATGCTGGGTAAAACTATACATTTCCAAACTTTTCCAGATATGTTCAAGGATATACTCACATTACATAGTAAGATATTCCAGTTTTTAAACAGTGTCACATATAAGATATTCATAACATGAAATAGGACTAATGATACCATCTTTGTTGCAGTTCAACACACCAGTCATGATGGGGATGATGGTAGACGCATCGCATGTGGTGAGATTCATCTTGTAAGGTACGCAAGATAGTAGCAGACACCTGAGATCGTCTTGAATAATGTTAACACAAGTAACCATAAGCTTTCCTACCCATTTTTATGTGCGGACATAGTCAGATCCGCTAAACGCCCTTTTATAAATCCTACCCCCACTTCTGTCTAGATAGGTCTATTTTCGTAGGCAGGGACTAAAATTTTCTCTTCACCCAGCTAATCTATTTATAATTACGTCCCCTCCTTCGACTCCGATCTGACGCCACACAAACATATCAAAGTAGGTCACCCTCTACATACCTGTATATTCCCTAACACGGAATATACCATCGATTGATTAATCTTATAAAACCTGTTAAATATTACTGGAAACGCGGCCGAGTCTCTAATCTCAGATGAAAACCCTCTTACGAGTTAATTAACTTCATTTTCCACCTGCAGTTACATAAACGTAGGGCAACCTGGTTATTCCTTTACGAGATTAATCTTATAATATAATTACATAATACCTGCTATGACAGGATATCTTTCTTAACTTTTCTTAACAATTCAGAGGAAGATAACTATGGAAGTCACATGCTCTTAATATGAAATACATGTGACCTTCTCACGCACACACACACACATACACACACACATACACATACACACACACACACACACACACACACACACACACGCGCACACACACACACGCACACACACACACACACACACAAACACACACAAACACACACACAAACACACACACACACACACACCAACTTGGCTGGATACGTCATTCTTGAGAATTGTGTGGTCCCGTGGACTAGAGCATCATCTGTCCTCCGTTCACCATGAGGCGGGCCAAAGCAGCATCGGCTCGACTCCTTGGCTAGTCGCAGTGTTGTTATTGATATATATATATATATATATATATATATATATATATATATATATATATATATATATATATATATATATATATATATATATATATAGTGTTTGTGTGTGTATCATGCGTAATAAGCCGAACTGGTCAGTTAGACCGGATTGCTCTAAGAATTTAACTTTCCCAACAGTTTCCCTTAATTGGCTAAAATATATACTTACTCATTAAAATGATGTAATAATATAATTTTCACCAAACCTAACCTAGAAACTGCCTCTAATATAACCTTACCTAACATCAGTTTTGCCTGACTACACGAAATATATTATTACTACTATTATTGTTATTATTATTATTAGTAGTAGTAGTAGTAGAAGTAGTAGTAGTAGTAGTAGTAGTAGTGATAGTAGTAGCAATAGTAATACAGTCAACACTAAGTGCTAAACCCAAAAAAGTCATAGAGCGTTCCAGGTGGGTTGCGATAAAGTTGAAAATATACGAGGATCAGAGATGAGGGAGGTTTAGGATTCTACTGGAGGTAGAGTCATTAAGGGTAGTAAAGAGCGCTGAAGGGAAAATATAATGAAAGTTGGTGTTATAATGCTGTTGCTTACAAAAAGTCAAAGAGGGAATCTGTGTCGAAAGTGAGGCTGTCAATGTGGAACTTAGATAAAGTGAGTGATTTAAAACGGTGACTAAGCCGGAGGTAAATTCTGAAAACAGGACAGTCTATTAAGAGATGGTGAACTGACAAAGAAACTTGACAATTCATAGAGAGCGACGCTGGGCGCGTCTCCAAGTTACCCATGAGTGAAACTTGTTTGTCCGATACCATGGTAGGAGAGTGTAGTCTGCAAACACGACATCAATGATAAGACTATAAATCTAAACAAGGTTTGACAGTATACAGTTTGTCAGGGATCAACTCAGACCACCGTTGATGTCAACAGTTGTGGAATTGTCTAAGGATAACTGCAAAATAGTCTGAGAATAGAATAACCCTATCTGTTATGTGGATATAAACCACTGACCGCACAGGATAGTCCACCTGCTCAAAGCCTTCAACATTCACATGTAAAAGAACCCAGCAGAAAACGATGTCTTAGCTTCTACTGGAAATGTGGCGCAACTAAATTTGTATATGAGGAAAGAGGAGATTATGAGAATAATTTTTTTGGATATCTTGTAAAGCACTAAGGTATACTGGTATACTGGGATGCAATATGCATAACAGCTACGAGAATTGCATACAACTCAGCAGTAAAAATGCTAGCAGAGTCTAATAAATTACCTCGCAAAACTCTGTCCGGAAAAACTGCTACAAACCCGACACCATCAGAGAATTTACAACCTTCAGAGTAAACTGCAACGGCATGAGAATGAGATCGGAACTGGTTATAAAAGGGAGCGAGAAACTAAAGTAGGTAATTTAGCCTTTGCCCACCGACGTGAGGAGGAACAGACACGAATCTACGAAACTTCCCAAAGGATAAGAGAAAAGTTAGATGTTGGATGGACATATACAGAGGATAAATAAGGAGAAACCAAGTGAGAGTGAATACGAAGGGACGCAGTAAACAAGGGCAGCGATCATGTATATTTTTCTTTATATTTAGATGGATTTCCGGAGATTCATAGAATAAAACATTTTTCACTCAGCTTATTCCGCAGAAATAACCCTTGTTTCTTATGCCAAACTTGCTGATTCGGCTTATTCAGCACGATTTACATATCCTCTATTTACTCACATCTGTGTCAGTTAATAATGTCTTGGGGGACCAAGCGTCTTCTCAAAAAACGGGCATATTATGTATGATGAACGCACTACTGATCTCTGACAACTTAATCTTCGACATACGCCCTTTTCCTCTTATATTATATTTGGTCTTCCTGGTGCACTATAACATATCTGAGGATCTTCAAACAGCCGCCTGGCTTGTTTTCTCACCTCAGTTATTGCTCAATGTTTTCCTTTGTAAAATACTCTCGAAAGTTTTTATTGTCCAAATTGGCTGAGTCAAGAACCTCTGTTGACTATAAAACGCGTCATATTCCATTCGCAACCTCTCCTTCAGTTTCCATCTACTAGTCGGGCCTTCTTCAATGGTCGTGTCACGTTCCATTCATATAATATTTCATTGAATCAATCGCTGGAGAGGGAATTTCAAATCCTCTTCTTCAGCTCAGCTGGTGCTGAACTGAGAGAGAGAAACACAGAGACAGACAGACAGACAGAGACAGATAGAGAGATGGAAGGAGAGGAGGATCACTCTAATGACGATTGGATCTGGTCAAGAAAGGAAATCTTTGATCTCTCGCTCTCTGCTTCAACTTTGTCCAAATTAAATGGAAGCAATCTCACCACTTCCTCCTACCTGAGTTACAGTGTGGTGTGTGGTGTCACGATGAAGTGTTGTGTGATAGTGTAGTGTGGTGTCACAGTGAAGTGTTGTGTGATTAGTGTAGTGTGGTGTCACAGTGAAGTGTTGTGTGATAGTGTAGTGTGGTGTCACAGTGAACTGTTGTGTGATAGTGTAGTGTGGTGTCACAGTGAAGTGTTGTGTGATAGTGTAGTGTGGTGTCACAGTGAAGTGTTGTGTGATAGTGTAGTGTGGTGTCATGATGCGGTGAAGCGTAATTACGGAAGAGTCTCTTATAAGCATTATTCTCAATCTTCCGGTATCTGTGGCAGTGCAGTAGTCTGCTGACCACAGTTCCCAGGCTGCTTCTTGTCCACTTTGCCTGCCAGAGTCATCTGTAGGCCCGACATACGTACGTTCAATATGGCTCCTGCCTAATTCCTCTACTTTTTACCTTTGCTTTCCTGTGTTGCCAGGTGTGCCTCGTCCCCTCAGCTCCTCTAGTCCACGTTTGTACCTTGGTGGTGTACTTCATAGTTTCATTTATTAGCGCATATATTGCCTTCAGGTATTATAAGGCATGTAAGTGCTTGTCTCTGTTTGAGTTAGTGAGTTAGTTATCCTAGATGATAGTATTGCTGCCCAACGTAATGCTAATAACCCGCCTCCCATTTGATTCAGGTTCATTGATGTTGGCGACTCTGACGTGGAATGAGCGTAATTACGGCTACGGAGTAGAGAAGCCAATCTTTACATGATTCCCCCGCAACCCATGGGGATAAATGGAATCAAGGAGTGGTACAGACTGCAGAATACAGCAACCATTTGTTATAGCTGGATGAAGGAGACATCGTTTATCAGCCCACTAAGAAAGATGGTAAAGAGTTTTAATGAGGTTCAGCTGATCATGGTAAACTGCTTACAGAGAGGTGATGAGGTTTCTATGACATCCGGCTACCTGGAGAGTTTACCTGGACAGGGTTTCGGGGTCAACGCCCCCCCGGCACGGTCTGAAACTAGGCCAGGATATCAAACAGAAGGCTAACAATACTGACCACATTTCGTTCAAGGATATGGGAACCATACAGACAAAACGCGGTGTTAGGGATAACCGGGTTCCTTGTAAAAGTAATCTGATGTGTTTTAGCAACAGAAATTAAAACCACGAGAGGTGGCACAGTGGAAAACACAGTTGACAGCTTTCTGGAGAGAAGCTGCTACCAGGTGACAGCACCTGAACAAACTGTAACAAAATCATCGACAAAGTAGCGACCAAATATAAGCTGGATGAATAAAGGTAAGAGTTGTGGTAGGAACAAAACCCTGAGGGATGCCCTCAGCCTAGATAAAGTCAGGAGGACAGTAGTAGATGAAGTAGAAATTACAGAAATAAAGACTGCATAATGGTAGGATGGTAAGTGGATACTACAGAGATTTTAGAGTGTCTAGCAACTCTGGGAAGGAAGCCGTGGGAGTCTCCCTTGAAATTGGAAATGAAAAATTGCCATGACATTCGAGAAGACCTCCTCCTTAAACCAGCCAATCTACCTTCATATTAAGAAAACCGGGCAATGGCTAGGAAAAGCGGGGTGAACCTCTCCACATTAAGGTAAGTGGGAGGTTGGTTGCATGATGGACTGTTATGGTCAGTTGTACCACAGACTGCGCCAATAACCTGTGCTCGTGGCCGAGGCACCAACAATCTCTACATTGTTGCCACGTGATAATGAATTCCCGTGTACACCTAGTGGTAGTAAGTAAAATTACACTCTAATATATTTGTTATCAGTTAACACCAGTATAATTATATAGTATAAGCGGAAATCACGACGTAATTTTTAATTAATTTCGGATAATGTCTTGCCGCTTCTCTCAAGCCAGTAACTACCATGTTGTGCAATATCCTGACAAACTCATCTGGACTGGATGACGCTCCATTTCTACGTCGTCGAGTTCTCCAGTTCACCGTTAATCAACCACCACAAAATTAAATACCTCGAAATTGGAGATACAGCTCACGAGATGTGGTTGTTGTCGCTCAGGTCGCTCTGTTAATCACAAGAAAGTTATTAACTCACTGTGAGGAGCAGTTTGATCAAGTGCACACTTGACAAGGATCAGTTCATATAAACCAGGGATAGTGTGGGGTTTGAGCCCTGGCGAGTTAGTCGTTAAACTCCAGGCCAGTGCGTTAACCACTGGGCCAGCTGGTTACAATAAGATCCATCCAACTAGGTATATTAATACGACATAGGAAGGTTAACATGGGCCACCACTGTAGTCACAGAGGAGGCCCATGCTAACCTCCCTATGGAGTATAAATATCCTGTAATAATCTTGGTAGTATTACTGACAATGTCAGGTAAAACGTCACAAGTGAAGCTAATGTGACATTTTATTGTGGCAACGTTTCGCCCTCCAGCAGCTTTTGTTAAACCATTATAGGCAATACAGGAACACAGAGAGTATACATAGGTACAGAGTGAGGTGCAAAGAATAATGTAATCGTTGAAAGTAATAGTAATAGTTGTAGTGCTTGTGGTAGTATTAGTAGTGCTTGTGGTAGTATTAGTAGTGCTTGTGGTAGTATTAGTAGTGCTTGTGGTAGTATTAGTAGTGCTTGTGGTAGTATTAGTAGTGCTTGTGGTAGTATTAGTAGTGCTTGTGGTAGTATTAGTAGTGCTTGTGGTAGTATTAGTAGTGCTTGTGGTAGTATTAGTAGTGCTTGTGGTAGTATTAGTAGTGCTTGTGGTAGTATTAGTAGTGCTTGTGGTAGTATTAGTAGTGGTGGTAGAAGCAGCTTCGTGATGGCGGCAGTTTATTGCTTTGACCAGAATTATTTCTAAAGCTTCAGAGATGATGAAGCTAACTTTATTCAGTTTAACTGTGTTAAACCTAGTTTAAAACATAGTTTTATAAATCTTAATGTTGGCAGCTGGCTGAGTGGCTAACCCACCGGCCTGGAGTGTGACGACTCACTCGCCATAGGTTCAAACTCCACCCGTACCGTGGATTGTTTGTAATCGTGTTATTACGATAGTCTTTGATAATATCACATTTGTGGTAGCTACAACAACAATAATAATAATAATAATATTATCAATAATAATAATATATTAATTTTTTTTTCAAAATATCGAAAGATTAAGATATGCCAGAGTGAAATAAATTAACTTTTCTTCCAGTGGAAGTTATTTTTATATTATTAACCTTATCTAAAATATAAATATATTCAGCCTGACGAGGCTATGATATTCTGTGTCCAGGTTGAAAAATAAATTAATTTGATGACTCATAAAATAACAGAAGTCATATAGACTCTTCATTGTATAATATCACTCATTATAATTAGCATTATCTAACTCTTTGATTTATGATTGATAATGAGGATGAAATTAGGGGATTTTTTTCCCCTAATCATATTGTTTATCCAGCCTATGCAAATAAATCTCAGAATTAATATTCATAATTACATTCAAGAATTAATACAATTAATACAGCTTGTCTGGAAAATAATTAATTACTATATTTCGACAATCACAACAAGTGAGGTGTAACAATGTCAGTATTTGGTGTGCTGTTACATTATATTATCATAATATAATGCGTTGTTATAATGTGATGGATGTTGTTACAATATAATGCCGAGTTACAGTAGAATATTGGTGTTACAATGTAACACGGTGTTACAATGTAACACGGTGTTACAATGTAACACGGTGACACAATGTAACACGGTGTTACAATGTAACACGGTGTTACAATGTAACACGGTGCCACAATGTAACACGGTGTTACAATGTAACACGGTGTTACAATGTAACACGGTGTTACAATGTAACACGGTGCCACAATAAAACATTTTCAGTGGTGTTGGGTTTATTGAAATACCTGGAGAGGGTTTCTGGGGGCAACGCCCCCGCGGCCCAGTCTGAGACCAGGTCATGTGGTGGATCAAGGTCTAATCAACCAGACTGTTACTGCTGGCTGCACATAAACTGATGTAAGAACCACAGTCCGGTTGGTCAGGTACTGACTTTAGGTGTCTGTCCAGTGCCTTCTTAAAGCCAGCCAGGAGTCTATTGGTAATCCCCCTTATTTATGCTGGGAGGCAGTTGAACAGTCTTGGGTCCCTGAAGCTTACTGCATTGTCTCTTATGTAAGTGTGTCATGTTAAGTCAGTGTGGTGTGTAAGTTACACTGTAGTACATTGTGTAGATCTGTGTAGTGACTTGTGTAATTCAAAGTCCTGTGGTAAATAGGCTAGAGTGTGTCAAGTAGTATGAAGGTCAGGTAGTATGAAGGTATGATGGTCAGTAGTATGAAGGTCAGGTAGTATGAAGGTATGATGGTCAGTAGTATGAAGGTCAGGTAGATGTAGTGTGGAGATCAAAGTGTGGTATATACGTCAGTGTGTGCAAGAAAGGTATATAATACCCACAATGTGAAAGTTAACACATGTACAACATCTGGATATCTTATTGTAGACGTTTCGCCATCCAGTGGCTTTATCAATACAGATTCTAGGACATAATTAGAAGACAGTAGAACTATATACAAAAGATGAGGTAATCAGTCCCTCAGCCTTGAAGTTAGTGTTCACAGCCTCCAAGACTGAGGGACTGATTACTTCATCTTTTGTATATAGTTCTACTGTCTTCTAATTATGTCCTAGAATCTGTATTGATAAAGCCACTGGATGGCGAAACGTCTATAATAAAGATATCTAGATGTTGTACATGTGTCTTAACTTTCATATGTCAGTGTGACGAGGTGTAGAGGCGAGAGTGTGGTGTGAAGTGTGAGTCAGAATGTTCTGTTGTGTAGAGGTAAGCAAGTGTAATGAGGTGTGAGGATCAGTGTGGTGTGGAGGTCAGATCGTAGTGTGTAGTGGTATTACAAGATCCATAATATTTAACAAAATTATCTACCAGAGAATAAGATCAACTTACTGACATCCTTCCAGCTTCTTATATGTCTCTGGTTTGTGACAGGTTGTCAAGCTAATATTCTTATATTCAACGAAGGAGAACAATCTGCCTTATATATGACATACATTACAAGCTGAGCTTTTAATTAACTTGGTACAGAATTTTGGTCATATGCAAACTTAATGTATTTGCAAGAATGATTAATTCCTATACACATATTATATGAGCGCATGTTTTATATCTGTATGATATAAACTGCTTGATTAAGCAAGTTCTGTACATGTAATTTCTAGATAATTATTTTTATAAGAATTACTTTTATGCGAGTATTGTGTGCGAGACTCAAACTAGAATGTGACTTACGAACCAAACACCGACACAATGAGCAAATCTCTGATATCGGCGATAAGATCGCCGAAAAGCAAAAGTCAGTACAAAGCAGCACTAAGCAACACAACTACAGTAAGCAAGAGAAAGATGGACAAAAGACGAACCTAACTTTAACTGGGTACAATAAGCATGACCTTCAACAAGGTAACAAAACTCCCAAGCTACTGAATCTTTGTTCAGTTTCTTCCAAATACTGACTGGGATATTCCTTTCTGACTCTCGCACTGGCAAGACATACTCGCTCCTGATTGGTTGCCTTACGATCCCCGTGCGGGAGTGGCTTTTTAATTAAATTGAGTTGCTGTTGAGAATCCTGCTGCTGGTTGGCTGATTCAACCACCAATAACAAGGCACTTCTTGCTGCTGGATTGAATGAGTGACGACATCTCCCACAGCTGTTGACCTGCCTGTATAGAGTACTGTCACCACCTAGCTAACAGTGAGCACTGTGGGCTGCACACTCCTGTGGCAACAAACCCACAATGACTGCCTCTGCTTGCTGGGAGGCAGGCAGTGTATTTCCTGAGCGACTTCATTTTTCGGTGTGACATGGGATTAGTTTATTTGTTGCGTCATAATTTTCTAAATGGCCGGTCGTACCCCGTTCACTGAGGTGGTAGCAGAAACCCACAGAGTGAATGAGCGAGATTACACCACATAGATAACACCAACGCCTTTCTTTCCTCTTTAGAATCTCCTTCCTATTTGTCTAGACTGACCGGACCTGCGCCCACGTCGGTGGGGATATTCATGTGGCTGGTGCCCGTGACTGTGGTCCAGGTGATTAACGCACGGGAAGCCTACTCTAGGGAGGTACTCCAACATGCACCACCGTGAACATATGCTTGACGCCCCACACATATATTAAGTTAATGACCCGCCTCCATCTGCGCTGTTGTCAGGATGGTAACTGTGTAAGGACCTCCCTAACCCCCGTCCAGGACCACTAATGCCTTCATATTCTCACCTACCTCAGCTCCTTCAAAACCCTCCACTTTCTCCCTCCTACTGAAATACTCGAAACCTGATCATGACTATCTCTCCTAGAAACACACTCTTCCAGTTAACTCAAGCACAACAAATTAATGTCTTTAAGACATTAATTTGTTCTTCACAAACAATCATACAACACATACATTGCCACCGCGACTAGACAGAAACTCCCTGACGCTGGCTTTTCCAACATATGGAGTCCTGAACACCGTGCCAAAAGCACAGTTGTTGCCAAACATGTTAACTCGTCCCTCCTAACTGCTTATGAAACTGACAAAGACGAACTTACTAAAGATATCAGCACCAAGAACAAGGTCGCAGTTGACAGTTATAGACCACCTTACTCCAACATCCTGAAAATCCGCTGCTACACTCCTATGGATGCAACTAACCTCTTCAACCCTGGCATCCTTGCCTAAACTATCTGCATTCCACCCACCTCTCTTTCACCCTTAACTTCCTCCCTGTTACACAATATCTGAAATGTTACAAGTTCGGTCATAACAAAACCACCTGCTGTGCCCGACAAACTTGCTCCAGGTGCTCAGCCACAGGCCACTGTTGGACTGCCTGCAGCGCTGTATAACCCTTGTCTATTTAGCGCCTTCTTTGATTATAATAATGATAATGCATTGCCTGCAACCTTCCCATAAAATGCTCCAACTGTGGAGGCTCACAAACAGCAATCTCAAATTCCTGCCCCTCTAGAAAGGAACTTCTCTCCTTCCTCAAAGCGAACCAACCACCCTTCCTTCCCAACCCTCTCCCTGCCCCTCCCTTCCCTGACAACCCACTCCCCCTCTCCCCAACAAATGGGCTACCCCACTCAACTGGTCTCACCCAACATCCTCCAAGCCTTTCTCTACCCTGCCTCCATCACATAATGCCACACAGACTACTAGTACCTCACGTCCCACAACCAATCTAGATTACATAACGAACTCCAAAATAGTAACAGCTGTGTAATAGTAACAGGCATCTAGATATGAAAATATCGTGTTAATGGGAGATTTTAACTTTAGACAAAATGACTGGAAGAATATGACAGGAAATTATGAGTCTAGTGACTTCCTTGATACGATTCAGGATTGCTTTTCAAAACAATTTGTAACAGAACAAACTAGAGAAAATAATCTGCTTGACCTGGTTCTTGCCAACAAAGAATCATTAACTAATAATCTTGAGGTTAATGATGAGCTTGGGGAAAGCAATCACAAATCACTTAGTTTCAATATATCATGGAATTACCCAGATAACTGCAATCAAGTCTCTGTCTCAAACTTTCGCTTGGCCGATTTCATGGGACTGAGAAATTACCTGAGTGGGCTAAATTGGAACTACCTGACTGGGTCAGGTAGGTGGTGATGGTTGCCAATATGACTTTTTTCAGAACATAGTCCTAGCTGGCCAGGCAACTTATGTTCCAAGTAGGGAAATTAAACCAACCAAAAATGATCCCAAATAGATAAACAATAGATAAAACATCTCATTGGTCAAAAGAGAGGCATATATAGGCGTATCAAAAGAGAGGATAGGCAGTTAAGAAATTATATTACCTGGAGAGGGTTTCTGGGGTCAACGCCTCCACAGCCTGGTCTGTGACCAGACCACATGGTGGATCAGGGGCTGATCAAACAGGCTGTTACTGTTGGCCACACACAACCCGACGTACGAACCACCGCCCGGCTGGTCAGGTATTGACTTCAGGTGCTTTATTGACTACGTTTCGCCCACACAGTGGGCTTTTTCAAGTCACAAACAGAACTACCTGGGGTGGAAGGAACGCGAGTATTTATAGTCCGGCTGAGGTCAGGTGAAGAATGCTGCATCTGATGATGTACCGAGTTGGGTTGTAGAGTCTAAAAACTTGGGTAGCTTGGAAAGGAGACTGGACAAGTTTGTGAGCAGACCTTCTACAGTGTTCTTATGTGGGATAGCGATGAAGAAGTTTCTTGGCAAGTGGTTCAGCTATGTTATAGATATGATATAGAAATAAGTGATGATTCCAGGATTCTTCGGTATTGAGTGTTGTCTTCTGTGGCGATAAGTCTTGAGTTTCTGTAGTTTATCAAGTGGTTGTGTGAATTACGGTGTTGTACGCAGGCATTCCTTGTGTCGTCAGAACACCAATACGCAAGCAGGTCTGACGACACAAGGAATGCCTGCGTACAACACCGTAATTCACACAACCACTTGATAAACTACAGAAACTCAAGACTTATCGCCACAGAAGACAACACTCAATACCGAAGAATCCTGGAATCATCACTTATTTCTATATCCGACAACTTCAACCAGAATAGTGGCTTCTATAACATAGCTGAACCACTTGCCAAGAAACTTCTTCATCGCTATCCCACATAAGAACACTGTAGAAGGTCTGCTCACAAACTTGTCCAGTCTCCTTTCCAAGCTACCCAAGTTTTTAGACTCTACAACCCAACTCGGTACATCATCAGATGCAGCATTCTTCACCTGACCTCAGCCGGACTATAAATACTCGCGTTCCTTCCACCCCAGGTAGTTCTGTTTGTGACTTGAAAAAGCCCACTGTGTGGGCGAAACGTAGTCAATAAAGGATCACATTATACTGCATTTGTGTTTATATTGCCATTGTGTCGGTATTTTATACCATTTATTTCCATTGACTTCAGGTGCCTGTCCAGTGCCTTCTTGAAGATACCCAGGGGTCTATTGGGAGGCAGTTGAACAGTCTAGGGCCCCTCACACTTTTTGTGTTGCCTCTTATCGTGCTAATGGCGACCATGATTTTCATTAAAGGGATGTTGCATTGTCTGCCAAGTCTTTTGCTTTCACAGGGAGAAATTTTCGTGTGCAAGCTTATTTCTAGTCCCTATAGGAATTTCTAGGTGTATATAATCATCTATCTCTCCCGCTTGCATTCCAGGAAGTACAGGTTGAGAAACGTCAAGCGTTCCCAGTAACTGAGGTGTTTTGTCTCAGTTGTGAGCACCGTGAAGGTTTCTAGATCAGCAATTTCACCTGCCATGAAAGGTGGTGTTAGTGTGCAGCAATATTCCAGCCAAGATAGAACAGGAGACCTGAACAGTGTCATCATGGGCTTGGCATCCCTAGTTTTGAAGGTTCTCATTATCCATCCTGTCATTTGTTCTAGCAGATGTGATATATATTATGTTGTGGTATTTGAAGGTGAGATCCTCTGACATTATCACTCCCAGGTCTCTTACATTAGTTTTTCGTTTAATTGTGTGGTTGGAATTTGTTTCATACTCCGATATAGTTTTAATTTCCTCACGTTTTCCATATCGGAGTAATTGAGATTTCTCATCATTAAACTTCACATTGCTTTCTGCGGCCCATTTAAAGATTTGACTGATAACCGCCTGGAGTCTTGCAGTGTATTCAATACAAGACACTGTCATGCAAATTCTGGTGTCATCTGCAAAGGAAGACACGGTGCTGTGGCTCACATCCCTGTCTATGTCAGATATGAGGATGAGGAACAGATTGGGAGCGAGTACTGTGCCTTGTACCATGACAGGAACAATACACAAATAACTCTCACGTAGAAGAGAGGACTGGCTCCACTACTACTACTACCTCCACTCTTACTTCTCTTGTCCAGTCTCTATCTGCTGGCCTATATATACTCCCTCCTCTCCTTTTCGTTGGTGTGCCTTTATAAATGGTCCAAGTCGGACCGAAAAGTCGTCGTAAGATCCTCTCTTCTATGTGCGGGTTATTTGTGCATAAACTAAGTCAAAATTGTGTTATCAATATGGATGTGTAGAGAGGTACAAGTAACCAGAGATCAGCTTGCACATGCACTCTAGTGTATGTTGGCCAGTATATTTGCGAACAAGCTTCCACAAGATTGTTTCATGACGGGAGATAAAGCACTCTCTATACAACTAACAAGCATTCAATGCCAAGGTGTAAAATCAATAATAGAATCGTCACAGAAAAATGTCCAAGGCAAATATTGTTAAACTTACATCGGGTCTACCCACACTGGAGACTACTAACACACCTACCACAATTAACTAAGTGTCTAAACTGGTGTGTATGTGTGAGGGTCGGTGTCATAAGAAGAGGCCTTCACCATAAGGAAGGGGTCTCCGCTTCTATCATTTGCTGCTGATCAACTGCTTCAATGAGCAGCAGGTGGCCCACTGCTGGATACAAGTAGGTCAGACACAAGGAAGACGAAGTTCTAACCCCACCCGTGGTATGGTTTGTTTGCAGTCGTGTCATTACGATTTCGTAAGTCATGATAACGGCTTTTAGGGGACTTGAGCTAGAGTTCGTCAAGGCCATGCTAGCGGGAGATTCGTCTGTAAAAACTTGCATTTGTGGTCACAGTGGTGCCTATGCTAACCATCCTATGGTGTAGAAATATACCTAGTTGGACGAATCTTATTGTGGCTAGCTGGTCCAGTGGCTAGCGCGACGGTCTGGAGTTTTGTGACTCTCTGACCGCGGGTTCTAATCTCACCCGTGGTATGACGTTTTTTCTTAAGCAAGGCGAGTTAATGGGAAGGTCCAGAAATTGATGGAACCCTAAGGTGACATATTACTGAGGTGCACAGATGATCTCAGCACTCAGATCTCAGCAGTCAGATCTCAGCAGTCAGATCTCAGCAGTCAGCTGTGTTTCACAGCCCCTCTGATTGTTACAACAAACACTATCAAACAAAATATATGAACTTACAATATTACTACCACACTTACAAACTTGTTAACTGAACAAATTTTATTATGCCCATTAACAAAAAGAGCTTTCAACTGATGCATCACTAAACTACCACAAAAGTTTTTTTTTTTTTTTTTTTTTTTTTTGACTAATTATTTTTATGTTTTCATATCCGTATGCATATTTCAAATAACCGAAGTCCCAGAAAGGTAATGTTTCCCCTCAAAAAAAAGGTCTTAGCATTTACATTCCCACTACATATCAGTATAACAATCCTTTATTTCAAGTACATTTTCCTCTAGTAAACTCGAGCAGGGAACTCAGATCTACATTCCCATATCCAATATCGTTTTCCTGACTACATGATGGAAACTCCAGTACTGGTAAATACGTACACTCTGAGGGAGGGGCAGGGATGTTGTGGGTGAAGCGTCATCTCTACAGTGATGTCAGCGCTCTTCTGGGAAGAGAGTGACTGGATGAGTGACAGTGAGCGTTTTCTTTGTTAGGTTACCCTACCTGGGTGAGAGAAGGCTGGAGTATTAAAAAGTAAGAAGGGTGAGGGTAAGAGTTAGTCTGGAGAAAGGTAAGCAGCAATCTTTTATGTTGAGAAGGTTAGCAGTTGTAGGAAATATATTTCCATTCTGACACACACACACACACACACACACACACACACACACACACACACACACACACACACACACACACACACACACACACACACACAGACAGGCATCGTAAGAGGTATGTCCTAATTAGTGTCAGGAGAGATAGGGGGGACTGACAATACAAAATACTGAGAAATTGGTGATGGAGACTTAGAAAGATGAGTGGGAAGTATTTCAGCCACAGAGTAGTCACGACAACCAGCACGTCTTTAGAGATGGAAAATCCTGTGTCAGAAACCTACTTAAGTTCTGCAACAAGGTAGCCTAAGTAAAACAGGAGAGAGGGATGCATATTCTTGAACTACAAGAACGCTGTAGACACAAGAAGGAGCTGGACAGATAAAGTCGGTGCCGGATCAGCCGGGCTGTGGTTCGTATGTTGGACTACATGCGGCCAGCTGTAACAGCCTGGTTCGTTAGACCCTGATACACCGGGAGGCCTGGTCGTGGACCGATCCGCATTGGCGTTGATCCCCGGAATACCCTCCAGGCAGATTCCAGGCTTGCCCTGGAGTCTACTTGGAGGGTATTCCGGGCGTTTCACTGTAATCTGTCTGCTGAGTGAGTGAGAACTCAGGGTGTTGTTGGGTGAACTGAAGGTAGGTCAACAGATGGCAGCACCAGCATAATGGCATGGTGTGAAATATGAAGGGAGGCCTGACGTCAAATATAAAACCAACAGGGCTTACACTAGGGGGCAAAGACTGCAAACTTCACTCATGAAGGAACTTTCCTACAACAACTTCAGAGATAAATAAGTGTTTAGAAAAACTATATATTTTAATATTAATATTATTTACAATATAGACTCAAAAAGATGGGTACACCATGTTATTTCTCATGGCACATGACAAAAGAAAGTTTTTACCTAATCCACAATTGATTGGATCATCCTTCCAAAATTCAGCATAGGCTATGGTTATAATGCCACATGCTCAGAAAGCTTTGCTTCTCCAGAACGAACAAATCCTTGTCTAGCTGCCTCTTACAATTTCGGTACAAATTGCAGCAAATCTGAGAAGTGATTTTAGTGGCACTACAAAATACACAAACATCATCTACCATCCAGAAATCATAGAATATACTTAGTAGCAGAGGTGGTGGTGGTCTGTCACTACTTAAAACTATTTACAAAAATGTGAACAACGTAATTGTTATTTTTATTGTGGATTGAATATATATAATGCTTAAGCTCTTAACATAAGAGCTTAAGCTCTTATGTTACGCCTTCACTGACAACAACAACTCAAATTAACATTCTGTCACTATATGGAAGCGTTACAAAACAATTCCATGCATTAACAATATAAATTCTTAGCCAGAATCTGCAGGAATCCACATAACATCCCCACTCGCAGTCTCCCTCAATAACAGTGTACCTCAGGATACAGTTACTCAACAATAACATACCTTTCGTCCGATTAGAGCTTTATTTAATAATAATAATAATAATAATAATAATAATAATAATAATAATAATAATAATAATAATAATAATAATATTATTATTATTATTATTATTATTATTATTTTGATTATTATAATATTATTATTATTATTTTGATTATTATAATATTATTATTATTATTATTATTATTTCCCTGCGTCTGAAAGCATCAACAGAACTCCACTAGTAATTGTGGTAAAATTACAGAAGACCGGATCGACACCATGCCCAGCTCTTCTAGGGCAGGGTAGGTGCCTGAACCAGAGCTTGCAGCTCACAAGACTGCCATTCCCATTAGCCCCCTTGGGGCGGGGATGGCAGACCAGAGAAGCCTAGCTTCTCCCTACGAGCCCCGTGAGGGCGGGGAATGTGGCTAGGCCTGGGGACAGTTGGTCCCAACTTGGAAACGGCCCGGGCCGGGAGAGTTCCGGCGAATCAAGAAGAACAGAAGACCATATTATTATTTTTGAATAGTACTCTCAAAATGTAAGACTCAATTAAGCTTTTGGCTCCATTATTTCTTCTATAATACGTGTACAATATTTCAGAGTATTATACAAATACACTGTGAAAAAACCGAGAGAATGCTCTCCGTTTTATAAAATTAGACATCATCTCAAAAATAAATTCACATGAATGTCTTTGGGGAATTTTAATATCTACATTATCCCCTGATTTATAAGTAACGGCACATATCATTAAAAGAAAATATAATACCATATATATAATACATTCAAACATCCCACTTTAACCGGACTTGAGTCGTGGAGGTGGGAAGTACAATGCCTGAACTTTAATGGAGGGGTTTGGGATATTGGCAGTTTGGAGGGACGTCTTAACTGTCGTGTCTGAGCGCCTCTATTAAGACTGATTATGTATGAGTGATGAAAATTTTTTCTTTCTTTTTGGGTCACCTTGCCTCGGTGGGAAACCGCCGATGTGTTAAAAAAATTGAATAATACATATATTCAAGCACTACGCTTATCAGTGTGTACTGTGATACAGCAGCAAGTAACTAGTACTCCAGGATGACATCTTCCTGGTTATGAGATGAGAAACAGATCTAAATACCAGACAGTCAGATGCAAATAAAACAAGGAAGAAATCCTGTAGAACAGATCAAGGTGCCTCGTATGATGGCAGTCATATAATAAAAGTGAGACCTCACAACACAACACTCATGAAATTTAAAAATAGTGAGGCACTGAAGCCAATGCTTTTATTACAGTCAGCTTCAAACAGGGTGTCTATCTTGTCTGCGAGAGGTCACTTTAACACAAAACATTGAGTGACCTACAAGACCCACAAATGTAATTTTATTTTACCGACTTATAAGGAAAAATGGACACTGCGACTTAAGTATGTAATACTGTCCAGGGATTCCTACGTCAATGAAGAATTCTTACCTTTATTTCGACATACAAATTGATATATCTCGACACCTCAACTTTTAGCACTGGCTTATTTCCGTCACACTCGGACGACTGGAAGGAAGTGTTTTGTCTCTCTAAGAGTCGACCACTGGGAAAAACCATGGCCAGTATAAGCCAAAACACTTTATATAGACTGATATGCAACATGCACGTAAATAAAATATTTTGAAAGAGCATCAATCACTACATTCTCCAAGTTTATATACATTTCACTTTTTAATTGTTAATTACAGGACTGAAGAAACAAGGTCTTTCGCAATAGTTTCTGATCATGGTTTTCCATTCTACCGAAAAAAAACGCGAATGATTGTGATCACTAAAGACAATAAATGTTTCCTTCTCCACAGTTGCATAACTGAATTCGTGCTTTTTCAATTTAGCAGAGTGGTAGCAGACAAGTGGAAGGATATATCTTTTCATCACTCTCCAACAACACTGCGACCACATCTGTATTACTCCATCAACTCACAGGATTAGGATTTAGGATTTATTAAAACAGAGGTAGTACTAAATAAGACTTTCACATTCTCAAATACCCTTTGACACTTGTCGTTCCAGTGGAACTTTGTCTGAGGATTTGTGAAAACTGTTAAAGGTGATGTTGCCTGGAACAGGTTTGGGCTATAGCTCCTGTTATAACCAACAAAGACCAAAAATCATATCTCCGCCTCTCTGTTTTGTGGAACAGAAAAAGTAACACTATCATTAACTTTATCTATAACTGGGGCGACTTTTCATTGGTTCACAATATATAAAATATTTTATATTAAACGAGCATTAGATAACCATTCAAATAAATTGCACAATCTTTCCAAATATGTCCCCAATGGCCAATAAACATTACAATACCTAAATATGCTCTCACACTGTCTAAATCCTGTATTACAGCATTTATATCACACTGGAAGCTGGCTTGAGCTTTTTTTTTTTTTTTACACAGGGTTTGACAAGCTATTTACAGGTTAAGGATTCCAAACTTTATTGACAAGCTAAGAGCTGTTACCTACATCAGCTCATTTGAAAGCATTTATATTGTTATGAGATACACAAGTAGGGAACAAGACGAAGTTGGAGCCATCTGTGGGCCAGTATTTTCATTTGATCAACTGAATTATCTCGTTGACATCATTATGCTGTACGAATGTGTTCCATACTCGAGTCATCCTGGGTATATATGATCTCAGATGGAGTGATGTTCTGGAGAAGGGTACAGCCAGAGTGAAGTTGCTGCTTTCTGACCGTCTTGTGGCATAAAAGCTTGTTTCACGCTGTCTTCGAAGTGGATCCAAGTGTGGTACTTTGACAATATTGGCCTTGTACATAACAGTAAGGCCACCCACATCCCTCCTGTGTTGAAGGCTCTGCTGAAATGACAGATCTATCCATGATGGGTCCAGGCGAGAGATGAGACGTCTTGCTCTGTTCTCCACTCTGTCAAGCAGTCGCAGATGAGGGGGGGGGGGCAGGCAAACCAAGAAAGTGGAGCATACTCAATGTGTGAGCGTACTTGTGCCTAGTACAAAATCTTGCAACCCCTACTGTCAAGCAGATGCGAGATATGGCGAAGTGCTGTAAGCTTCCTGGCTGCCTTGTTTGCTAGATTTACAACATGGTTAGTTTGGAGTCAGATTTCACCCCAAGGATATCAACTTCTTCTCCAGGTGCCAATACCCTCCCATTCATCCTTACTACTGCACCAGCATTACCATCATGGTGCCTAGAGACGATCATCATTTGCGTTTTCTCAGGTGCAAATGTTACTTGCCATCTTCCCCAAGCTGATATAGATCTTAGCTGGTGATTGATGTAGCTTAGAGCAGCTGGCATTTCTTCTCTTGGATAAGTGAATGTCAGTGTACAGTCGTCTGCATATGCATGGGATTCTGGGATGAGATGAAGAAGGTCGTTGAAGTAGACATTCCATAACAATGGTCCCAGCATGCTTCCTTGTGGAACACCTGCCCCAATAGGATGTCTTGCTGATTCCGTTCCATTGAGAACTAAGAGATCTACCATGAAGGTAGTCACTGAGGAGACATAGCGTAGAGCCTGCAATTCCCAGTGCTTGAAGTTTTGCTAAGAGGCCCTGGTGCCACACCCGGTCGAAAGCACCAGCAATGTCCAGTGCTACCACACAGCTGACTTTGGATTCATCCAGTGACTGGTGCCACTTAGTAGAGAGGTTTAACAACAGATCAGCAGCAGAGTAACCTTTCCTGAAGCCATATTGACGATCACAAAGTAGTGAGTGGTAGTCAAAAAACTCTGTCATTTGTCTTGAGATTATTGTCTCAAGGATCTTACCAGTGATTGACAGGAGTGACACTGGTCTGTAGTTGCTGATTTCTGCTCTGCTCTTCTTTTTGTGAACAGGGACTACATTTGCCTCTTTCCACAGAGAGGGCCATTTATACTGTACTAGGCAGTGCTGAAAGATGCGAATTAGAGGTGCTGCTAGCTGGTCTGCACATCTTCTCAGCAATCTTGGGCTCAACTTGTCTGGGCCCACAGCCTTTTCTTGGTCGAGCGATTTAAGAAGGAAATGCATCTCCTCCTGCCTTATTGTCACCACTGACAGTTTTGACACAGTTCTTGCAGCTAGCTAAGGAGGGTTCCTTGTTGGATCAGGAACTAGCATTTTGGTAGCAAAGTGTTCAGCAAAGAGGTCCGCCTTCTCTTGACTACTAGTAGAGGTGGTCCCATCCTGTCGATTTAGAGGTGGAATGAGTTCATCAGGCAGATAACCTTGTCTGTCCTTGACCAGGGACCACCAGGTTTTGGAGCCTACCCTACCTGATGCTAGCTTTCTTTTAGTGTCCACCTCCCATTTAGCAATGGCCCACTTTTGAACGTCACCCATATGCCTGTGGAAGTATTTCTTTATATTGGTATAAATTATCAGGATAATAAATGCTGAGATTTCCCTCGTTCTCTGAGTGACAAGTATCTGCAATAACCATTTAATAAATCAAATTTGCTTTCATATTTGGTCCCTCCCAAAGTATGTAATCCAAGCATAGCAAAGGATATACTTCAACCATTGTCAGAATATAACTCGACGATAGTCAGTGCATATATGCAAGGATCCATTAGGAACCATTAAACAAGGAGATTCCCACTGACAATCATTAGGGTCTTTAAAGATATCTAGCAGAAGGACCTTCACATCTTCCTTCAAGATAAATTTCTTATTAGGGTTTATACGATAGTGAACTTGCTTTACTGGAACAACTTCTCTAATATCCACATCACAAAGTGGCAAATTACTTATTCTAACCATATCCCCAAGCAAGTCACCAACTCTGTATACGCTAAGACAGATAATACACACTCTTGGTTCTGTTTTTTTTTAATTAACGAGTAACAGCTGCGCCTCCGTTGTTACATGAGATCCAACAGCAGCTAACAATCTATCACCTTCAACAGAGCAGCAATACCTGCTCTCACGCACTTACTTTTTTTCAGATTTACGCCTTCCAGTTATCTTAATAACTTAGTTGGAATCAGGCTCCCTCTTCTTGAATATAAAAGGCCTGAGAATCGTGCTATCAAGGTGTGACCTAGTACTGGCTCCAGTGCTGTCATCTCATCACTAACAAAGTGTGACTATTCTGGAATTTATGTCAAATTGAAAAGAGTTCCTAGCTGGGTTCTGCAAAGATCGGTATTAGGAACAATACTGTTTCTGAAATATGTAACTGACATGCCAAGTGGAACTAAGTCAGATGTATGTCTGATTGCTAATTTTGTAAAACTAACGAAAATGAAAACCAATGTGGGCAAAGAAATACTACAAATGGATCTGGACAAATAAGCCTTGCCTCCATAGTGGTAAGGCAATTCGTAGCCGTTTTGAAAGGCATGAACTGATTAATGAATCTCAGCATGGTTTTAAAAAGGTTCCTTCCTACCCTACGAATTTACTAACATTTTTTCACTAAGGCAATTGAAGAGGTAGATCATGGTAATGAATATGATACTGTGTACAAGGCTTTTGATAAAGTTCCACATTAGAGGTTATTGCAGAAAATTATGGCACACGGAAAAGGAGGAGAAATTATTTCTTTGGTAGTGGCGTGATTGACAAAAAGACAGCTTAAATGAGGAATAATCAGAGTGCGGGCACGTCACAAGCGGTGTTCCGCAGGGGTCAGTGCTGGGCCCCTTGTTCACAGTTTACATAAACGACAAAGATAAGATAATAAATAGTGACATAAGCAACTTTGCCGATGACACTATGAGGACATTACAACACTCAAGGGGGATTTGAATAGACTGATGCAATGGTCGGAGAAGTGGCAGATGCAGTTTAATATTGACAAATGCAAAGTTCTGAACGTTGGACAGGAAAATAACCATACCGTATATAAAGTAAATAATGTAGATCTTAATATTACTGATTGCGAGAAGGATTTAGGAGTTCTGGTTAACAGCAATCTGAAATCGAGACAACAGTGCATAAGTGTTCGTAATAAAGCTAACAGAATCCTTGGCCTCATATCAAGAAGCATAAATAATAGGAGTCCTCAGGTTGTTCTTCAACTCTAAATATGTTTGGTTAGGCCTCATTTAGATTATACTGCACACTTCTGTTCACCGTATTACAGAATGGATATAAATGCACTGGAAAACATATAAAGGAGGATGACAAAGTTGATCCCATATATCAGAAATCTTCCCTATGGGACTGAGAGCCCTGATTCTGCACTCTCTATAAAGGCGTAGAATTACGGGAGATATGATTGAGGTGTGTAAGTAGAAAACAGGAATAAATGAAGGGGATGTAAATAACGTGCTAAAAAATGTCTAGCCAAGACAGGACTCGCAGCAATGGTTTCAAGTTGGTAAAATTTAGATTCAGGAAGGATATAGGAAAGCACTGGTTTGGTAACAGAGTTGTGGATGAGTGGAACAAACTCCCGAGTACCGTTGTTACAACAATACAATACAATACAATACTTTATTTGGACATGATACATAGTGCACAAGGAATTATAGTTGAGTGTAACATGCCATAACCCCCTTGTATGCTGAGCATTATGGCCAGGCTTAAAATTAACTTAAGATTAACTAACCAATGATATATTCAGTGGTAAAAATTACAGTAAACAAATTACAACATGAAGTACAAATGAATATTTTAAACAATGAAATTTGAACCTTTCAAATAAGAGGCATTATAGTTGTACAAATTTGTAGCATAACTTTGTATAATATAACAAAATGATCAATATACTATATGTCAATATACTATTTGTAGTGCAGAAACAGATCACGTGGTCATTAGATGAGTTACTGTGCGTTCAAGAGAGTGGATTATACTATTAGGTAATGTAATTAAAAAACAGTTTGATAGGGTCATTGAAGATAAAACGTTGTGTAGTTTATAAAAATAGGTTTTCTAAATATATAAGTGGGTGTGGGGGTAGTGTGAGTTGGACCTGACTAGCATGTGCTAATAAGTCTGATGCAGAGCTCCTTACTTCTTAAGTGGATGTGATGTGGATCTGACTAGTTTGGGTAAGGTGTTTAGGCCGGTAGGTGACTTGGACCTGCCACGTATGGGCCAGTAGGCCTGTTGCAGTGTTCCTTCTTTCTTATGTTCTTATGTTCTGAAGTGCAAGATTGATCAGATTAGTGAGTATGTGAATTCATCTCCAGGTTATGCATATAGGAAAGGAACGAGAAAACCAGACACAGAGTACAGATGAAGAAGACAAACACTTCAAACCTTACTCAAAGAGGAAGATCTACGGGTTTACGGGTTTAGCGAAACATCATCGCTAGATGCACTCATCAACGAAATAACTTTTGCTGCCAAATCCTTTCTGATAATATAAGAGAAGCTTTCGGTAATCTCGACATTCTGTCATTCACGACCTTCTGTCCAACACATGCCAGGACCATCTTGGAGTACGCAGGACCAATATGGAACCCACAGCCGATTAAGTATGTTAAGAAAATTTAGAAAGTTCCGAAGTGAGCAATGAGATTGATCACAGTGTTAGAGACATGAGCTATAAGGAGAGGTTATAGGAACAGAACTTAATGACTTTACAGGAAAGCATACTATATACTTAAGAGAATTCATACATTAAATAGGGACAGTCTGTTTAAGAGCCAAGAAATAGGTACATGATGGTACAGCTGGAAGTTCAAGCCACAGAAGAATCAGGAGGAATGTCAAGAAGTAATTCTTCAGTCTCAGGGTGATGAGGAAGAGCAATAACATAAACGAAAATGTGGTTGAGGTAGGGATCATGCGTAGTTTAAGAGCAGGTACGACAGGCCCCACTAATCTTTGGAAGAAGAGTCTGGCAAAATGGAAGTTGAGAGGTGCAGCCAGGAGCCGAAAATCGACCCCTGTAACCGCAAATAGGTGAATACATTTCACAACGTCACATGTGACTCAGCCAACAACTATTCAGAAAACTGTTGTCCTTAGAGGGATGCCATTTCCAGGATCCCACACAGCATTGCACATCGAGAATATTCCAGAAGCAACTCAAATATTCAACACATCAGCTTCGAAAGTTCATTTGGATAATGGTGCCAATGTTGTTAAAGGGATTGAAGGGATACGATACAACGGTGTGCCATGTTTCCTATCTACACTTCAATTGGTTATCCATGATTGTATTCTGGAACAGAGCGTATTAAGTGACATAACTGCGAATTACTTCAGTTACTTTCCTCAAGTCTGCAGTAAAAAGTCACATCAACAGCAAAATGTGTTACCAGAGCAGAACATTATTATAACAGAACGAACCTCCTGCTAGGACACAACTTAATATTATATCAAATCTGTGAATCAGGAAAAATTCTTTTATGAGCGACAGATAATTTTTTTCGCTGGCAGTCATACAAAGATTTTTATTTTTGAACCAAAACTAACTTAGAGAACTTACCTAAACTCACTTAAATTATCGACATTTTTTTTATTCCATACTAATTTTTTTTTTCGTTAGGTTCAGAATGATTTTTGCCAAATTATTGCATACACAAATTTTCCCTTTCCTTATTCAGCAAGGGTGAGTGATTCTTGCAGGGGTCTAGTCACAGCTCTGGTCCCCGCCTTTTCGCTGGTCGCTACTAGGTCGTTTTTCATCCTCCATGAGTTTTAAAGTTATGTATGGTTCCTGCCTCCGCTACATCACTTCCCACACAATTCTACTTCCTGACGACTCTGTGACTGAAGAAATACTTCCTAACGTCTGTGATTCGTCCGAGTCTTCAACTTCCAATTGTGACCTCTTGTTGCTTTGTCCCATCTCTGGAACATCCTGTCTCTGTCCACCTTGTCAATTGCTCTCAGTATTATTTATCTCGTTATCATATCCGCCCTATCTCTCCTGTCCTCCAGTGTCATCAGGTCAATTTCCCTTAACCTTTCCTCGTAGGACATGCCCCTTAACTCCTGGACTAGTTTCGTTGCAAACCTTTGAACTTTCTCAAATTTCTTGACGTGTTGGGCTAGGTGTGGGTTCCAAACTGGTGCTGCTTACTCCAATATAGGCCTGACCTACAGTGTACAGAGTCCTGAACGATTCCTAATTAAGATTTCGGAACTCTATTCTTGGATTGCTAGGCGCCCATATGCTGCACCATTTATTTGGCTGATGTGCGCCTCAGATGTGCCCAGTGTTATGCTCACCCCAAGATCATTTTCCCGAGTGAGGTTTCTAATCGCTGGCCTCTTAGACTCTACTCTGTCTGCGGTATTCTTTGCCCTTCCCCAATGTTCATGACTTTGCACTTGGTGGGGTTGAACTCCAAAAGCCAATTTCCAGAATAGACCTGCAATCTGTCCACATTCCTTTTTAGTTCCATCTGGTCATCGTCCGATTGAATTCTTCTCATCAACTTCACATTATCTGCAAAACAGGTACATTTCTGAGTCTATTCTTTCCATCATGTCATTCACATACACCAAAAACAGCCTCTGTTCCCTCTGTCTTTCCTCAGAATCTGATATCCCATTGGAAAGATGGCATCTGTTTTTATTCCTGTGAGCTTTGTTTCTATGAGAGCTATGATGTCCGGTGATGCCTCTTTGACCCTTTCGTGCCACTCCTCCCTCTGATTCGTTATTCCATCAGTGTTGGTGTACCATGCCTTCAGTTTCCTCTCCAACACTGTGTTCTGGGGGGTCAGTGAGGGTGAGGGTCCTGGTATGTGCTGTGGGATTCTACAACGAAGTGTGGGGTGGGGTATGTAAGTGTGGTTTGTGTTTGGATAGCATGTTTGGTTGTGGGGTTCTGGGGGTGGTTCAGTCTGTACTTGCTCTTGCTGTTCTGCCCTGCTCTGGTTGTCCTCTGCTGATTCTGTTCATGTCTTTCTTCCTAACCCCTTTTGCTTCTGTGTATTCTCCCTCAGCTGCTGTCGTTCTGTTTTTGTTCGATCTCGGTCTAGGAACACCCTCTTGTAAGTTGACGATTCTTTCAGCTGTAGTTTGTCTGCAGTATCCTGTTCCACACTGTTTCTGTCTCCAGAATCAGCTTGACCAGACAATGTCTTCCCTTCAGGTACCCACCTTTTCTCTGAAAATTTACAATCTCAGTCATGTCCTCCTCGCCTAGTTCTTTGATGTTTTCAATCTCCTGTTTTTCTTCCTGCCATCTTCTGTTGTGAGTCCTTCTCTCACTCTCCTTAAGCTCATGAATAAATACCGAATTCCCCCAATCCTCCTACCATTGTCTTTACTCTCTCTGTCTCTGGTTCCTGTTTGTTCATGGCCATTGTCTCTCTTATTTTTTTCCTGTAGCTCTTCATGGCATGGTCGTGCTTCTGCCTGCGACCTATTCCCCTCTCCACCTTCTATCCCCTCCCTTACTACTATCCCTGCTCGCAACTGCTCTCCCCCTTCATCTCTTGGCCCTGCTTGGTGGGCTAAGAGGGCCTTAGTGTATTATGTCTCTTCCTTTCCGCTGGTCTTCTCGTTCAGTAGAGGCGTTCCAGGTTCATATGCTATGTCTCCTCTGGGTATTAGCTATGTAACTCGCTTCAGCCTATTTACTTCATATTCTAGGGCCCTTATCCTGGCTTCTCCAGCTTTGACTTGTGACTCCTATTTCTTCTTCTTCTCCTCTATCCTCTTTTCCAATTTTGCATAAAGCTCTGCCTCCATCCTTTTCTCCATTTTCGTAGAAAACTCTCCTATTTTGCTCTCCCACTCTTGTTCCATTCTTTTACATTGCTCTTCCATCTGTTCTTCCTTCCTTTTGTGTGTGTGAGTGTGTGTGTTTGTGTGTGTGTGTGTGTGTGTGTGTGTGTGTGTGTGTGTGTGTGTTTGTGTGTGTGTGTGTGTGTGTGTGTGTGTGTGTGTGTGTGTGTGTGTGTGTGTGTGCGTGTGTGTGTGTGTACATTTACTCACCCATTTGTACTCACCTATTTGTGGAAGCAGGGGTCGAGTCATAGCTCCTGGCCCCGCCTCTTCGCTGATTGCTACTAGGTCCTCTCTCTCCCTGCCCCATGAGCTTTATCATACCTCGCCTTAAAACTATGTATGGTTCCCGCCTCCACTACGTCACTTTCTAGGCTATTCCACGGCCTGACTACTCTATGACTGAAGAAATACTTCCTAAAATCCCTTTGATTCATCTGAGTCTTCAACTTCCAATTGTGACCCCTTGTTTCTGTGTCCCTTCTCTGGAACATCCTGTCTTTGTCCACCTTGTCTATTCCGTGCAGTATTTTATATGTCGTTATCATGTCTCCCCTGACCCTCCTGTCCTCCAGTGTCGTCAGGCCGATTTCCCTCAACCTTTCTTCGTAGGACAATCCCCGTAGCTCTGGAACTAGTCTTGTTGCAAACCTTTGCACTTTCTCTAATTTCTTGACGTGCTTGACTAGGTGTGGATTCCAAACTGGTGCTGCATACTCCAGTATGGGCCTGACGTAAATGGTATACAGAGTCTTGAACGAATCCTTACTGAGGTATCGGAACTCTATCCGTAGGTTTGCCAGACGCCCGTATGCTGCAGCAGTTATCTGATTGATGTGCGCCTCAGGAGATATGCTCGGTGTTATACTCACCCCCAGATCTTTTTCCTTGAGTAAGGTTTGCAGTCTTTGGCCATCTAAACTATATTGTGTCTGCGGTCTTCTTTGCCCTTCCCCAATCTTCATGACTTTGCATTTGGCAGGGTTAAACTCAAGGAGCCAGTTGCTGGACCAGGCTTGTAGCCTGTCCAGGTCTCTTTGTAGTCTTGCCTGATCCTCATCCGATTTGATTCTTCTCATTAACTTCACATCATCTGCAAACAAAGGCACTTCTGAGTCTATCAATTCCGTTATGTCGTTCTCATATACCAAGAACAGCACAGGTCCTAGGACTGACCCCTGTGGAACCCCGCTTGTCACAGGCGCCCACTCTGACACCTCGTTCACGTACTATGACTCGTTGTTGCCTCCCTGTCAGATATTCTCTGATCCATTGCAGTGCCTTTCCTGTTATGTGTGCCTGATCCTCTAGCTTTTGCAGTAACCTCTTGTGAGGAACTGTGTCGAAGGCCTTCTTGTAGTCCAAAAAAATGCAGTCGATCCACCCCTCTCTCTCTTGTTTTACTTCTGTTACCTTGTCATAAAACTCTAGTAGGTTTGTGACAGGATTTTCCTTCCCTGAAACCGTGCTGGTTGTCAATTATACACTTGTTTCTTTCCAGGTGCTCCACCACTCTCCTCCTGATGAACTTCTCCATGACCTTGCATACTATACACGTTAGTGATACAGGTCTGTAGTTTAGTGCCTCATGTCTGTCTCCCTTTTTAAAAATTGGGACTACATTTGCCATCTTCCATACCTCAGGGAGTTGCCCAGTTTCAAATGACGTGTTGAAGATCTTTGTTAATGGCACACACAGTATCTCTGTTCCCTCTTTAAGGACCCACGGAGAGATGTTGTCTGGTCCCACCGCATTTGAGGTGTCAAGTTCGCATAGCAGCTTCTTCACCTCCTCTTTGGTTATATGTACCTCATCCAGCACTTGCTGGTGTACCCCACTGTTCTGATTACCTGGAGTCCTACTGGTTTCCACTGTAAATACTTCTTTAAATCTTGTGTTGAGCTCCTGACATACCTCTCGGTCGTTTCTTGTGAACTCCCCATCACCCTTCCTCAGTCTGATTATCTGGTCCTTGACTGTTGTTTTTCTCCTGATGTGGCTGTACAACAGCTTCGGGTCAGTGTTGATTTTCAATGCTATGTCATTTTCAAATTGTTGCTGAGCCTCCCTTCTCATCTGTGCATATTCGTTTCTGGCTCTTCGGCTAATCTCTTTATTTTCCTGAGTTCTCTGTCTTCTGTACCTTTTCCATTCTCTAGTACACCTAGTTTTTGCCTCCCTACACCTTTGAGTGAACCAAGGACTCGTTCTGTTCTTCCCATTATTTCTGTTTCCTTTGGGAACAAACCTCTCCTCTGCCTCCTTGCATTTTGTTGCCACATAGTCCATCATTTCTTGTACTGGTTTTCCCGTCAGTTCCCTCTCCCAGTGAATGCCTTGAAGGAAGTTCCTCATGCCTGAGTGGTTCCCCCTTTTGTAGTTTGGTTTTTCCCAACCTATTCCTGCTACTCTCTCCACTTGGAGCTCAACTATGTAGTCGAAGCACAGAACCACATGATCACTAGCTCCCAGGGGCCTTTCATATATATCCTCGATGACCGAACTACTCAAGGTGAATACAAGGTCCAGCCTTGCCGGTTCATCCTCTCCTCTCTCTCTGGTAGTGTCTCTAACATGTTGATGCATGAGGTTTTCCAGTACCACATCCATCATCTTGGCTCTCCATGTTTCGGGACCCCCATGGGGCTCCAGGTTTTCCCAGTAAATCTTCTTGTGATTGAAATCACCCATAACTAGTAACTTTGCTCATCCCATGTGTGCTCTCCTGGCTGCCTCGGCTAGAGTGTCGACCATTGCTCTGTTGCTCTCATTGTATTCTTCTCTTGTCCTCCTGCAGTTCTGTGGTTGGTTGTACATTACTGCAATTATCACCTTATGTCCCTCAGACTGGATTGTTCCTACTAAGTAGTCCCTTTCGCCCGTGCCATCCATTCCTTCCATTTTCTCAAACCCCCACTGGTTTTTAATGAACAGTGCAACTCCTCCTTCCCCTCTCCTCCCTCTGTCTTTCCTGAGGATTTGATATCGGGATGGTAAGATTGAATCTGTTATTATTCTGGTGAGTTTTGTTTCTGTGAGTGCTATAATGTCTGGGGATGTCTCCTTGATTCTTTCATGCCACTCCTCATACTTATTTGTTATTTCATATGCATTTGTATACCACACCTTCAACTTCTTTTCTAAGATTGTGGTCTGGGAGGTATATTGAGGTTGGGGAAGTGGAAGACCTGATAAGGAACTATGGGTGGTTGCTGTGGGGATGGAGTTTGTAATGCAGTGGGTGGGGGTATTGGATGTGGCATGGGTGTTTTGGTTTAGAGTGTTTGGTTGCACTGGGGTTGACCTGGTTGGGAGGCTTCTATAGGAAGTTGTGAGGGAGGCTGTATTTGATCTTCTTCCTGTGTCTGGGATCTCCTGTCTGTCTTCTCCATCCCCTCTCTTTCCTCCTTTCACCTTTGTACCATCTCTCTCAGTTTCTGCCTTTCTTGTGTGTGTGTGTGTGTGTGTGTGTGTGTGTGTGTGTGTGTGTGTGTGTGTGTGTGTGTGTGTGTGTGTGTGTGTGTGTGTGTGTGTGTGTGTGCGTGTGTGTATGTGTACGAGTGTACATGTGTGTATGTGTGTGTGTCTGTATGTGTATGAATGTGTGTGCATGCGTGTGCTAGTGTGTGCATGAGTGTGTACTCACCTAAATGTACTCACCTAATTGTGGTTGCAGGAGTCGAGACTCAGCTCCTGGCCCCTTCTCTTCACTGATCGCTACTAGGTCCTCTCTCTGCTCCCAGAGCTTTGTTATACCTCGCCTTAAAGCTATGTATAGTTCCTGCCTCCACTACATAACTTGCTAGGCTATTCCACTTCCTGACGACTCTATGATTGAAGAGATATTTCTTAACATCCCTCTGACTCGTCTGAGTCTTCAGCTTCCAATTGTTTCTGTGTCCCCTCTCTTGAACATCCTGTCTCTGTCTACCTTATCTATTCCACGAAGCATTTTGTATGTCGTTATCATGTCTTCCGTGACCCTCCTGTCCTCCAATGTCGTCAGTCCGATTTCCCTCAATCATTCCTCGTAGGACATACCCCTGAGCTCTGGAACTAGCATTGTTGCAAACCTTTACACTTTCTCTAGTTTCTTGACGTGCTTGACCAGGTGTGGGTTCCAAACTGGTGCTGCATACTCCAGTATGGGCTTGATGTACACAGTGTAGTGTCTTGAACGATTCCTTACTAAGGTATCGGAACGCTATTCTCAGGTTTGCCAAGTTCCCGTATGCTGCAGCAGCTATCTGGTTGATGTGTGCCTCCGGAGACATGGTTTGTGTTATGGTCACCCCAAGATCTTTCTCCTTGAGTGAGGTTTGCAGTCCATGGCCACCTAGTCTATACTCAGTCTGTGGCCTTCTTTGCCCTTCTCCGATCTTTATGACTTTGCATTTGGCAGGTTTGAATTCAAGAAGCCAGTTGCTCGACCAGGTGACCAGCCTGTCCAGGTCTCTTTGCAGCCCTTCCTGATCCTCTTCTGATTTAATTCTCCTCATTAACGTCACATCATGTGCAAACGGGGACACCTGATTCTATCCCTTCCATCATATCATTCACATATACCAGAAATAGCACTGGTCCTAGAACTGGCCCCCGTGGAACCCCTCTCGTCACAGGTACCCACTGTGATACCTCATCACGTACCATGACTCGTTGTTGCCTCCCTGTCAGGCATTCTCTGATTTATTGCAGTGCCCTTCCTGTTGTACGCACCTGATCCTCTAGTTTCTGCACTAGTTGAAGGCCTTCTTGCAGTCCAAGAAAATGCAATTAACCCACCTCTCTCTCTCGTGACTAATCTCATTTTCCTGGGTCCTTTGCCTTCTGTACCTTTTCAATTCTCTAGTGCACTTAGTTTTTGCCTCCTTACATCTTCGGGTAAACTGAGGACTCGCTTTGGTCTTTCCATTATTTCCGCGGCCCTTGCAAACAAACCTTTCCTCTGCTTCCTTGCATTTTGTTGTTACATATTCCATCATTTCGTTTACTGACTTTCCCACCAGTTCTCTGGCCCACTGAACCTCCTGAAGGAAGTTCCTCATACCTGTTTAGTCCCCCCCCCCTTTTATAGTTTGGCTTTTCCCATTCATCTCCTGTTACCCTCTGCAATTGTAACTCTACTATGTAATTAAAACTAAGAACTGTGTGAACACTAGCTCCAAGAGACCTCTCATATGTGATGTCCTCAATGTCTGAACTGCTCAGGGTAAACACAAGGTCCTGTCTTGCTGGTTCATCCTCCGTTCTCTCTCTAGTAGTGTCCCTGACATGTTGATGCATGAGATTTTCCAGTATCACATCCATCATCTTGGCTCTCCATGTTTCGGGACCCCCATGTGGCTCCAGGTTTTCCCAATCAATCCCCCTGTGGTTGAAATTGCCCATAATCAGTAACTTTGCTCTGCTCGAGTGAGCTCTTCTTGCCACCTCAGCCACTGTGTCCACCATCGCTCTGTTTTTCTCTTCGTATTCCTCTCTTGGCCTCCTGCAGTGGTGGGTTATACATCACTGCAATGATTACCTTATGTTCCCCAGACTGAATTGTACCTACTATGTAGTCCCTTTCAGCAATCTCGTCCATATCTTCCATTTCCTCAAATCCCCATCGATTTTTTATGAGCAGTGCAACCTCTCCCCCCCCCTCTGCTCCTATCTTTCCTCAGGATCTGATATCCCGGTGGGAAGATTGTCTGTTATTGTGTCAGTGAGTTTCGTTTCTATGACTGCTATAATGTCTGGGGACTTCTCATTGATTTTTTCATGCCCCTCCTCATATCTATTCGTTATTCCGTCGGCGTTCGTGTACCAAACTTCAGCTTCGTTTTTATCACTGTGGTCCTGGGAGAATATTGGGGTGGGGGGAGTGGGAGCCCTGGAGGGGGCCCATGGGAGGTTATGTTGTGGGTGGGATTTGTGATGGGGAGGTAGGGGCAGAGTGCCCATAGGGGCCTGCTATAGGGGTGGGGTTTTTGATGTGGGGGATGGGGCCAAAGGAAACAGTGTGTACTCACCTAGTTGTACTCACTTAGTTGAGGTTGCAGGGGTCGAGTCCTAACTCCTGGCCCCACCTCTTCACTGGTCGCTACTAGGTCACTCTCCCTGACACTTGAGCTTTATCATACTTCTGCTTAAAGCTATGTATGGATCCTGCTCCCACTACATCGCTTCCCAAACTATTCCACTTCCTGACTACTCTGTGTGTGTGTGTGTGTGTGTGTGTGTATGTGTGTGTGTGTGTGTGTGTGTGTGTGTGTGTGTGTGTGTGTGTGTGTGTGTGTGTGTGTAACTGTGTAGAAAGCCTTCATACAATCCAAGACAGTGCTCTCCACCCACCTCTCTCTCTCTCTCTCTCTCTCTCTCTCTCTCTCTCTCTCTCTCTTTCTCTCTCTCTCTCCCCTGCCTTCCGTCACCTTGTCATAAAACTCCAATAGGTTTCTGACATACGACTTCCCCCTCACTGAAACTGTTACATATTGTGTATAAGCTCATTCCTCTCTAGGTGCTCCACTAGCCTTTCCTGATTAACTTCTCCATGACTTTGCATGCTATTTATGACAGTGACACTGGACTGCAGTTGAATGCTGCCTGGCTGTCTCCTTTCTTAAAGACTGGGACCAAATTTGCTGTCTTCCACACTTCAGGTACTTTCCCGGTTTTGATAGATGTTTTGTTAGCTGCACACACAGCGCCTTTGTTCCCTCTCGCAAGACCCATGGAGAGACGTCCTATCCCACCGCCTTTGATATATATAGCTCACTTAGCAGCCTTTTCAACTCCTCCTCGGTTGTGTGTATTGTGTCTAGCACGTGTTGATGTACCCTACCAATCCGGTCCTACCAGTCTCGTGTTTAGCTCTTCAAATACTTCTTTGTCGTTTCTTGTGATCTCCCTTCCTTCCTTCTTTCCTTCCTTCCTCAGTCCGATTACCTGGTCCTCGATGTGGCCATACAACAGCTTTGAGTTATATTTGGCTGTCGATGCTGTCATTCTCGTAATGCCACTGCGCCTCCCTCCTTGTCGATGTACATTAATTTCTGGCTCTTCAGCTAATCTCCTTATTTTCCTGGGTCTTTTGTCTTTATACTTTTCCCATTCTTTAGTGCACTTAATATGCACTAGTATGCGCTTAGTGTGTGTGTGTGTGCACTCACCTAATTGTACTCGCTTAATTTTGGTTGCAGGGGTCGATTAATAGCTCCTGGCCCCACCTCTTCACTGGTCGCTACTAGGTCCACTCTCTCCCTGCTCCATGAGTTTTTGTACCTCTTAAAGCTATGTATGGATCCTGCCACTAATACATCCCTCTCCTGACTGTTCCACTTCCTGACAACTCTGGCTGAAGAAGTATCTCCTCACATCGCTTTGGCTTATCTGAGTTTTTAACTTCCACTTGTGAATCCCTTGTTATTCTCTCATATCTATGAACCATTCTGTCCCTATCCTTCCTGTCAATTCCTCTCAGTATTTTATATGTTGTTGTCATGTGCCCCCTATCCCTCCTGTCTTGATGTGATGTCAGGTTGAGTTCCCTCAACCTCTCCTCGTAGGACAAACCCCTCAGTTGCAAGCCTTTGCACTTTCTCTAATTTCTTGATGTGTTAGATCAGGTGTGAGTTCCATACTGGTGATGCATACTATAATATGGCTAATGTGCACCCCAGGCGATGTGCTTGGTATGATGCTTACCCCAAGATCCTTTTCCTTGAGTGAGTTTTGCAGCCTTTGACCTCTCAGGCTGTACTCTGTCTGCAGTCCCCTTTGTCCTTCCACAATCATCATAAACTTGCACTTGTTGGGGTTAAACTCCAGGATCCATTTGTCAGACCAGGCTTGCAGCCTGTTCAGATCCTCTTGAAGGCTCACCTTATCCTCCTCTGCTTGTATTCTCTTCATTTTTTTCACATCGTCGAATCATTCCCATATACAAAAAACAGCACTGAGCCTAGGACTGACACTTGTGGAACCCCAGTCGTCACAATGCTCCCACTCTGACCTCTCGTCTCGGACCAGCACATATTGTTTCCTTCCTGTAGTACTTTTCTTCCTATTCCTGACTGCTCCTCTAGTATTTCAACCAGTATCTTATGTAGAACTGTGTCGAAAGCCTTATTACAGTCCGAGAAGATGCAGTCTACCCATCCCTCTCCCTTCCCTGTCTTACTTCCTTTACCTTGTCATAGAACTCCAAATAGGTTAGTAATGCAGCATTTGCCTTCCTTGAAGCCGTGCTGGTTGTCATGTATTAGGCCATTCCTTTGTAGGAGCTCCACCACAATCTTCCTGATAATCTTCTCCATAACCATACATACAATATATGTCAGCGACACTGATCTGTCGTTCCGTGTAGCCTGTCTGTTTCCTTAAAAATAAGGACTATATTCACTGCCTTCCACACCTCAGGCAATTGCCCTGTTTCAATAGGTTTATTGAAGATTGTTGTTAGAGGCACACGCAGTGCATCTGCTCCCTCTGTCTGGAGCCAAGGAGAGATGTTATCTGTGCCCACCGACTTTGAGGTATGTAGCTCCCCTAGCAGTTTCTTCACCTCATCCTCAGTTGTGTGCAGGGTGTAAAGGACTTGCTGGTGCACCCTACAACCTCGGTTTTCTGGGAGCCTGTCTGTCTCCACTGTAAATACTTCCCTGAATCTTGAACTGAACTCTTCACATACTTCCTGATCGTTCTCTGTTAGCTTCCCTCCTTCCTTCCTCAACCTGACTATTGTTTTCCTCCGATGTGGCTGTTTAACAACTTTGGCTGCATAATAACTTTAATGCTGGGCTTCTCTCCTTATCCACGCATATTCATTTCCGACTCTTCGGCTCAACTTACTGTTTTTCTGGGTCCTTTGCCTCCTATTCTTTTCCATGCTCTTTCACACATGGCTTAGGCCTCTCCACACCTCTTGGTAAACCATGGACTCACTCTGGTCATCCCATTGTTTCTGCTGCCCTTTGGTATGAACTTCTCTACTGCCTCCCTGTACTTTATGGTCACGTGTTCCATCATTGCATTTACTGTCTTTCCCTATCGCTCACTTACCCACTGCACCACATGTGTAGTCCACTTTTTGGAAGTTTGGCTTCTCTTGTCCTCGAACTGCTTCACTCTCCATTGCTAACTCCACTATGTATTTGAAATGCACGATCACATGGTCACTAGTGCTTAGTGGCCTTTTGTGTCTGATTTCATCTATGTCTGAAGTGCTCAAGGTGAATACGAGGTCTAGCCTCGCTGGTTCATCATCTCCTCTCTCTGGTTGCGTCCTTAACATGTTTGTACATGAAGCTTTCAATTACCACCTTCAGCATCTTGGTTATCCACATCTCTGGTGCTCCATGTGACTCCAGATTCTCTCAGTCATTTTCAGTATGGTTGAATTCCCCAATGGTGAGTCTTACGCAGAAATGTGGGATAGCTGGGGGATTGAGCCTTGTCTAAGGGCAAAGGTAAAAGTTACACACATCTCAAGCATAAACAGGCCACCCAGGGTTATCCCAGTCAAAACAGAAAGCGCTAAACCAGTATGTGTTACTTCAATGGGTTGGTTAACAGAGGGTTCGGCAAAAATCCCAGTTAGGAAAATATATCTATTTATTCAACATAACATTATATACACACTCTAGAAACACATTAATCCTAAGCGCCCAAATGAGGGTACACAAGAAACAGCTGGCTGGAGGTCCAGCCACCATAACCACTAGGCCTAGTCAGCGCCAGGCCATCACTACTCCACTACAAACCCCATTTCTTATTTCCTCACTCAATCCCACAGCACCCTAACCATGTCAGAGCCTAGGTGGGCATACAGGTAAGCCATAGAAGAGCCTATGGCTTGGGTTAGCTAAACAAAAGGAGTGCACAACTACAAACTTAGCTTAAATACACAGCATCTCCGACGCCAGCCTCCAGGCTGACCCCACGTGACTGCCCCAAGCCACGCTTACCCAGCGTACCCAAACATAGTTGGAAAATAAATCCCTAGCACGATTCCTTTATAATTATAGTTTAACCTACTTTACAGTACCCCCAAAAGCACATTATGAATTATAAAATTATTCTTTACAATTATAACATTCATACTATTATGGCACACTTCTCCACTATATGTACATTACAATGTCATGCAGAACCCTGCATAACACCCCCACCCCCAGACCATAGGTCTCACTCTGCTAGCGGGGTCCCTACGGACACCGCTAGGCAAAAGGAAAAAGAAAGAAAATAAACTCCACATTAAGATCTGAGGCAACGGGGAAAATGATAGTGTATAAGTGGATGACAGGCATAAACAAGGGAGATATTAATAAAGTACTGAGGGTGTCGAACCAGGTAAGAACCAGAAATAATGGATATAAGTTGGATAAATTTAGATTTAGAAAGGACATATGTAAGTGCTGGTTTTCTAACAGAGTTGTAGATGCGTGGAACAGTCTTCCTAGTGGGGTGATGGAGGCTAGGACCTTGAGTAGCTTTAAGAAGAGACTGGACAAATATATGAGTGGGAGGGGCTGGGTTTGATTGGTGTCATTGGGTACGGGAGTTATTTCTTGGGTGGCTTTAGGTAGAGATCGTTTTGATAAGGACCTGCCTCGTATGGGCCAGTAGGCCTTCTGCAGTGTTCCTACATTCTTTTGTTCTTATGTTCTTATAACTGGGGAATGACCTCCATACAATCATGGTCTTTTGGTACTACAAATATGCAATATACACAAACTGAGGTACTAGATTGCAGACATGTGAAACTCGCGGAACATAAAAGTGATCAAGTTCTATGCCAAACGAGCCCACAGTCACACTCTTAGACAATTGTGTTAGGAAAAGGCACCATCACAACACAGCACTGGCCAGGCACGGGCGTTGATGCATTTTACCTAAATTACATCAAGCAAACTTATAAATGAGCAAGTTAACTTTGTACAAAAGTGCCCCTGAGGAATGCCGTTTTATGAAGTAACACCAAAGTTCAGTATGTTGCAAGGCAGACCAAACTGTATGTGCCACCCAAAAAATTTTTTAAACAGTAAGTACATTTTCCAGGAGTAGTTCAAAGAAAAGAAAAACAGATTTTACATGTTAAATTCTTAGAAAGCAACATCACATTATCACTCCCACCTCACAGCAATCTTTAGTAAATAAAACTGGTTCCCCATGGCACCTCTGCGAGAATCAGGAGAGCATAGGAGGGGGAAAAATATCAGGCCCTAAAAACAATGGGTGGATAGTCACATAAATCTTGAAGATTGAGACACTTATGCAGCATATGGGAATCTTTATTCAGGAAACGTTTCGCCACACAGTGGCTTCATCAGTCCAATACAAAGAGGAAGGCAGCCTGGTCCCTAAGCATCTTTCGACAATATGGCTGCAGGTGGCCCTGTTTATTGCAATATATACAGTGATAAGGTTTAAAAGCCCCCTGCACACTTGACATAGGCTGGGGCTCATGATCTTGGGGAACTTGACTCTTTCTACCTGTCCTCGGTAGTCCTGGACCTGTGACAACTGACTTAAAACCTTCTCGGGTAGGTACTGGAAAATTAGGCTTATTAAAACTCTTTTGGTTATTAGGCTGATAAATGGGTGGCTTAAACTTCTGAAATTTCTTATTCCTATTGGTGGGTGGAGAAAACTTACCATTATTAGTATGTGGGGTGTGGTAACTACTACCAAATTTTTGGATAGCTAAAAATCTGTCACCCAGCTCTAAAGCATTATTAAAATCATCAAGATCCTTCTCCTCAAGATATGCCTTAAGGTCACAAGGAACATTTCTCAAAAGATCCTCTAACAAAATTAAGGTAATTACACCTTCATAATTGCCTACCACCCCCTTTGAGCGACACCACCTATTTAGAAGTGACATCTTCTCCTTACCATATTCCACCAAAGACTGCCCTGACTGAAACTTTAGTCCTCTGAATTTCTGCCGGTACCTTTCCGGCAACATTTGATAAGCCAGTAAAACTACCTCTTTTAGTTTATGATAATCAGAAAAGGCAGATCCTTCTAAAGAACTAATAGCCTGTAACCCTTTACCAACTAATTGGGTTCTTGCTAATGTCGCCCATTCCTTTTCCGGCCAAACTTGGGATTTGGTCGTACTTTCAAATAACAGAAAAAACTGGTCTGGATTTTTCTTTAGGAATTTGAGCACAAATTTTATGGCTTTATCCAAATGAAAAACATCTTCCCTTGTGTCTGTGTCTGGGTGAGAAGCAAGCTGCCTCTCTTTAGCTCTTTCTTGAGCCCTAAGCTCCTCTAAGGCTCTCTGTTCCTGGATCTTTGTGTGCTCAATCCTTAACCATTCCTTTTCTTCCTCAGCTAGGGCTAATTTCATTCTTAAAATTTCTACTTCCTTATCCAGGTCCCTAACATGGAAATTTGATTCAATGTCACCTTCCAGCTGCATGTCATCCCAAAAATTTTCACCAATGTCAGCCATTTTGAGAAATAATAGCACCAAATCTTACTACCAGCCACAGAACTTACTGATATAAAATAATAAAGCACACAGCAAGGTACATATACTGAAGTAGTATATTCACAAGGAGTTGTCATGTGACTCCCCCAAATTAAACAGGATTGTACACAAAAAGAAAATCCTGGCAGAAAAATGGAGCTATTGCACCTGCAAAAGACAGTTATTCCCAGAAATTTAGGTAAGCATAACCTCCCCAAAAATCAGCAAGATTGCACCTGCAAGGGAAATTATGCACAAAATATCAGGTATTAATAACACCCTAAAAATCAACAATATTGCACAGAAAGGTAAATTATTCATAGAGCATTAATTAATAATAACACCCTAAAAACCAGCAATATTGCACACAAAGGTAAATTATTCACAGGGTATTAGTTAATAATAACACCCTAAAAACCAGCAATATTACAAACAAAGGTAAATTATTATTTTAGTGTGAGTGTTATAGTGAATGCTTCCTCTGACCAACCCAGTAAAGAATGATTATTGACTTTCCAGGTTGCAAACTTGAATTACCACATAAAATTTGATAATTCTCCTATATACAGGCCCCCATGTTACGCAGAAATGTGGGATAGCTGGGGGCTAGAGCCTTGTCTAAGGGCAAAGGTAAAAGTTACACACATCTCAAGCATAAACAGGCCACTCAGGGCTATCCCAGTCAAAACAGAAAGCACTAAACCAGTATGTGTTACTTCAATGGGTTGGTTAACAGAGGGTTAGGCAAAAATCCCAGTTAGGAAAATATATCTATTTATTCAACATAACATTATATACACACTCTAGAAACACATTAATCCTAAGCACCCAAATGAGGGTACACAAGAAACAGCTGGCTGGAGGTCCAGCCACCATAACCACTAGGCCTAGTCAGCGCCAGGCCATCACTACTCCACTACAAACCCCATTTCTTATTTCCTCACTCAATCCCACAGCACCCTGACCATGTCAGAGCCTAGGTGGGCATACAGGTAAGCCATAGAAGAGCCTATGGCTTGGGTTAGCTAAACAAAAGGAGTGCACAACTACAAACTTAGCTTAAATACACAGCATCTCCGACGCCAGCCTCCACACCATGCTCACCCCACGTGACTGCCCCAAGCCACGCTTACCCAGCGTACCCAAACATAGTTGGAAAATAAATCCCTAGCAGGATTTCTTTATAATTATAGTTTAACCTACTTTACAGTACCCCCAAAAGCACATTATGAATTACAAAATTATTCTTTACAATTATAACATTCATACTATTATGGCACACTTCTCCACTATATGTACATTACAATGTCATGCAGAACCCTGCATAACAGTGAGTAACTTTGCCCTGCTCATTTGGGCCCTTCTGGCAACGTCGACTCGTGTATCCACCACCACTCTGTTGCTCTCATTATATTCCTGTCTTGGCCTCCTGTTGTTCGGTGGTGGGTTGTGCATCACTGCTACCATCACTTTTGGGCCCCCAGTATGCAGTGCAGTGCTACCCCTCTGACTATTACTCCCATCTCCACAAAAGTTTATTGGTTCTTGATGAGTAGTGCAACGCCTCCTACTCCTCTGCCCCACTGATTTTCTTCAGGACCTGATAACCAGACGGGAAAATTGCATCTGTTAATACTTCCCTGAGCTTTTTCTCTGTAATTGCTATGATATCCGGGGATACCTCAGTGATTCTTTTCTGCCACTCGTCACTCTTATTTGTAATTCCATCTTCTTCGGTGTTGGTGTGTGTGTGTCAGAATGGAGATATATATCCCACTGTTGCTAAATCTTCTCTCCATAAAAAATAGCTGCTTACCTTGCCTCAGACTAACTCCCCTCGCCTCTAAGTTATAATCCCATTTCAACAGATGAGAGATACTGTTCTGTCCCTTTCCCAAAAAGCTTTCTTTATCCATTAGCTGACGAGGTCTATCGTTCCCATTAGGATATTCATACATGGCCAGGCACTCCATTCTTACGTGCCTCAGAAAAGGACCATTTGTTTATTACATTCTTAACACACAGGCTTTCAACATCGAGTGTTATTCTTCATCCACCACATTACAGCTTCATTTGCCAACCTAGCTCTGCTCCCTTCTGTTCATCCAGTTCATATACATCTTCTCTTTCTTCCCATCATTTTTCCTCTCGTTATTTCGTCTCATCGTCTTCTAAAATTACTCGATCCTCTGCACCATTCCATTAACATCTCTCCACACACAAAACGTTGATTTCAACTTCAACTGCAGCTTTTTGTTCCCCATTCAGAATTGAAGGTGTATATGCTCGAGGCTTTCCTCTCTCACCCTATCGATAATGTTTGTCTCTTTCACCTCTTTGATGTTCCTATATTTACCGTTCTCGCCTCCCTCTGCTTTCCTTATTCCCTCTATCGTAGTAACCCCTACCTGCTAAAATGCATCAGTCCCAACGTCACATTAGTTCTTTGATCATGACTGGCACCTACCCTTCTTGACTCACTCTCCTGCTTGAATATTTATTCGCAGACCCAAGTTGACTCTCTCACTATTTATTCCCTTCTCACGATTTTACCAACTGATCCTCTCACTCCTCACAAACTCACTCTCGCTCACTAACTAATTCACTACCACATTCGTGTTCCCGAATCGTTTACTTAAAGGCTGACAAATAGTTCGCATATTACCTTGTGACTCGCAATGCTTTATCGTTACTTGGGATAACGTGAATGGATAAGTTATCCTTCCCTTTCCTCGAATTAAACCAGATTATTGCCTATTTCCTAGGCGCTGCATGAACCTATTGGGATTACTAATTGTCTAAGAAATGAAAATAGTAATAATGATAATTACAATAACAACATCAAAAACAATAATAATAATATTAATTGTATTTATATAAATTTACGATACTGTTTTAATAGTAAATAATACATCTAAAATGTTGTGAAAAAATTAAATCTGCGGATACAATATTATTTAATCATTATATTTTTTTATTTTTATTAGTAATATTTATAGTAATTATTAATAAGATTGTTATTATTATTTTTTAACACTGACAATCTCCCTCCGAAGAAGGGTGACGTAATAAGAAAATAACTCCGCTGGCACTTATTCTATAATTGTCTTCCCAGAAGGGTAGCAACACCAGAGTACAGTTGAACCCCAACTCTCCTTCAGAGTGCACGCTCTTCAATGTTGTGGTGTGGAGGTTCATCTGAACTGTCTGCTCACTTCTGTCATGAGTGTTATTGAATGAGTGACAGTGTAACTGGTGTCTTTGTCAGGTCCCCCACCTTTGTGATTGACAGTGTAACTGGTGTCTTTGTCAGGTCCCCCACCTTTGTGATTGACAGTGTAACTGGTGTCTGTCAGGTCCCCCACCTTTGTGATTGACAGTGTAACTGGTGTCTGTCAGGTCCCCCACCTTTGTGAGTGACAGTGTAACTGGTGTCTGTCAGGTCCCCCACCTTTGTGAGTGACAGTGTAACTGGTGTCTGTCAGGTCCCCCACCTTTGTGAGTGACAGTGTAACTGGTGTCTGTCAGGTCCCCCACCTTTGTGATTGACAGTGTAACTGGTGTCTGTCAGGTCCCCCACCTTTGTGAGTGACAGTGTAACTGGTGTCTGTCAGGTCCCCCACCTTTGTGAGTGACAGTGTAACTGGTGTCTGTCAGGTCCCCCACCTTTGTGAGTGACAGTGTAACTGGTGTCTGTCAGGTCCCCCACCTTTGTGATTGACAGTGTAACTGGTGTCTGTCAGGTCCCCCACCTTTGTGAGTGACAGTGTAACTGGTGTCTGTCAGGTCCCCCCACCTTTGTGAGTGACAGTGTAACTGGTGTCTGTCAGGTCCCCCACCTTTGTGAGTGACAGTGTAACTGGTGTCTGTCAGGTCCCCCACCTTTGTGAGTGACAGTGTAACTGGTGTCTGTCAGGTCCCCCACCTTTGTGAGTGACAGTGTAACTGGTGTCTGTCAGGTCCCCCACCTTTGTGATTGACAGTGTAACTGGTGTCTGTCAGGTCCCCCACCTTTGTGATTGACAGTGTAACTGGTGTCTGTCAGGTCCCCCACCTTTGTGATTGACAGTGTAACTGGTGTCTGTCAGGTCCCCCACCTTTGTGAGTGACGGCACCAGTGTTAAACTCTATTAATAATAATAATACTAATAATGTATGAGTAATCAAAAAACGGTTATAATCATAACCATAATATTTAAGGGAGTGGACCGGTAAGCCAGCAGAAGGCCTCGGTCAGATGACTAGAAGCTCCAGCTGTGTGTCGTCATTTGACTAAGATCAGGGTCGGGAAACACTTGTCCTGTTTCCTGGCAAACCTTACCAACCATCAATAATATTAATAATAATAATGATTTATTATTATTATTATTATTATTATTATTATTATTATTATTATTATTATTATTATTATTATTATTATTGTAAAAACATCAGCGATATTATTTATTTTCTATTGTATAAATCTACAAATCTTCAGATATATTTTACTCAAAAATTTAAAAACGCATTTATCTTTTGAAACGATTAAGTATATGTACAGACATACATTTAGAACCGAATGCAAATAACAATTACTACAACAACCGTGTACTATATATAGTACACGGTGATAAAGTCACGATGAAGGTATTAATAACACTCATCTAATGAACCAACACTCAGATAAACCTGACTCATAAACCTGTTATTGCATTCTTTGCACTAGAGAATTAGCCCATCATTAAAACTGTTATCTTGATCATTAAGAATAAGAAGATATATAGTTTAAGGAAGTAGATTGTTGATATCTTGAGCCTCGTCTCTACTCCATCTTCCATAACACAATTTTGACGAGCCTCGTCTCTACTCCATCTTCCATAACACAACTTTGACGAGCCTCGTCTCTACTCCATCTTCCACAACACAATTTTGACGAGCCTCGTCTCTACTCCCTCGTCCATAACACAACTTTGACGAGCCTCGTCTCTACTCCATCTTCCATAACACAACTTTGACGAGCCTCGTCTCTACTCCATCTTCCATAACACAATTTTGACGAGCCTCGTCTCTACTCCATCTTCCATAACACAACTTTGACGAGCCTCGTCTCTACTCCCTCGTCCATAACACAATTTTGACGAGCCTCGTCTCTACTCCATCTTCCATAACACAATTTTGACGAGCCTCGTCTCTACTCCCTCGTCCATAACACAATTTTGACGAGCCTCGTCTCTACTCCATCTTCCATAACACAACTTTGACGAGCCTCGTCTCTACTCCATCTTCCATAACACAATTTTGACGAGCCTCGTCTCTACTCCATCTTCCATAACACAATTTTGACGAGCCTCGTCATATAACACAATTTTAACGAGCCTCGTCTCTACTCCAACTTCCATAACACAACTTTGACGAGCCTCGTCTCTACTCCATCTTCCATAACACAACTTTGACGAGCCTCGTCTCTACTCCCTCGTCCATAACACAATTTTGACGAGCCTCGTCTCTACTCCCTCGTCCATAACACAATTTTGACGAGCCTCGTCTCTACTCCCTCGTCCATAACACAATTTTGACGAGCCTCGTCTCTACTCATTCTTCCATAACACAATTTTGACGAGCCTCGTCTCTACTCCCTTGTCCCTAACAAAATTTTGACGAGCCTCGTCTCTACTAACACAATTTTGACGAGCCTCGTCTCTACTCCCTCGTCCATAACACAATTTTGACGAGCCTCGTCTCTACTCATTCTTCCATAACACAATTTTGACGAGCCTCGTCTCTACTCCCTCGTCCATAACACAATTTTGACGAGCCTCGTCTCTACTCCCTCGTCCATAACACAATTTTGACGAGCCTCGTCGCTACTCCATCTTCCATAACACAATTTTGACGAGCCTCGTCTCTACTCCCTTGTCCCTAACAAAATTTTGACGAGCCTCGTCTCTACTCCCTCGTCCTTAACACAATTTTGACGAGCCTCGTCTCTACTCCCTCGTCCTTAACACAATTTTGACGAGCCTCGTCGCTACTCCATCTTCCATAACACAATTTTGACGAGCCTCGTCTCTACTCCCTCGTCCTTAACACAATTTTGAAGAGCCTCGTCGCTACTCCATCTTCCATAACACAATTTTGACGAGCCTCGTCTCTACTCCCTCGTCCTTAACACAATTTTGAAGAGCCTCGTCTCTACTCCCTCGTCCATAACAAAATTTTGACGAGCCTCGTTTCTACTCCCTCGTCCATAACACAATTTTGACGAGCCTCGTCTCTACTCCCTCGTCCATAACACAATTTTGACGAGCCTCGTTTCTACTCCCTCGTCCATAACACAATTTTGACGAGCCTCGTCTCTACTCCCTCGTCCATAACACAATTTTGACGAGCCTCGTCTCTACTCCCTCGTCCATAACACAATTTTGACGATGATTATTCTTGGGAGTTGTTAGTTAAAAAATAAGTATGCATGATGTTTAGTATGCATTTATATTTCTTGATCAGTTCTAACAGGATATTTCAAATTTAATTTTTGGTGAGTCTTATCATCATGGGAATAAACAGCAAACAACAGAAAGGCGTTGATATGATGGTATGATGGGATCACTTCCTCTGTCTGGAAAATAATGACGTTTGAAATGGTGAGTGTCTCGGCCAGGGTATGTGTGTACTCACCTAATTGTACTCACCTAATTGTGGTTGCAAGGGGCGAGACTCAGTTCCTGGGTGTGTGTGAGTGTATCTGGGTGTGTGTACTCACCTATTTGTGGTTGCAGGGGTCGAGTCTTAGCTCCTGGCGTGTGTGTGTGTATGTGGGTGTGTGTCTGTGTGTATGTGGGTGGGTGTGTGTCTGTGTGTATGTGGGTGGGTGTGGATGTATGTGGGTGTGTGTGGGTATATGTGGGTGTATGTGGGTGTCTGTGTGTATGTGGGTGCGTGTGTGTGTATGTGTGTGTGTGTGTGTGTGTGTGTGTATGTGGGTGGGTGTGGGTGTACTCATCTAATTGAGGTTGCAAGGGTCGAGTCTGAGCTCCTGGCCCCGCCTCTTCAATGATCGCTACTAGGTCACTCTCCCTGAACCGTGAGCTTTATCATACCTCTGCTTAAAGCTATGTATGGATCCTGCCTCCACTACATCGCTTCCCAAACTATTCCACTTACTGACTACTCTGTGGCTGAAGAAATACTTCCTAACATCCCTGTGATTCATCTATGTCTTCAACTTCCAACTGTGTCCCCTTGTTACTGTGTCCAATCTCCGGAACATCCTGTCTTTGTCCACCTTGTCAATTCCTCTCAGTATTTTGTATGCCGTTATCATGTCCCCCCTATCTCTCCTGTCCTCCAGTGTCGTCAGGTTGATTTCCCTTAACCTCTCCTCGTAGGACATACCTCTTAGCTCTGGGATTAGTCTTCTTGGAAACCTTTGCGTGCTTGGCTAGGTGCGGGTTCCAAACTGGTGCCGCATACTCCAATATGGGCCTAACGTACACGGTGTACAGGGTCCTGAGGGATTCCTAATTAAAATGTCGGAATGCTGTTCCGAGGTTTGCTAGGCGCCCATGTGCTGCAGCAGTTATTTGGTTGATGTGTTCTTCAGAAGATGTGCCTGGTGTTACACTCACCCTAAGATCTTTTTCCTTGAGTGAGGTTTGTAGTCTCTGGCCCCCTAGACTGTACTCCGTCTGCGGTCTTCTTTGCCCTTCCCCAATCTTCATGGCTTTGCACTTGGTGGGATTGAACTCCAGGAGCCAATTGCTGGACCAGGTCTGCAGCCTGTCCAGATCCCTTTGTAGTTCTGCCTGGTCTTCGATCGAGTGAATTCTTCTCATCAACTTCACGTCATCTGCAAATTGGGACACCTCAGAGTCTATTGCTTCCGTCATGTCGTTCACAAATACCAGAAACAGCACTGGTCCTAGGACTGACCCCTATGGGACCCCGCTGGTCACATGTGCCCACTCTGACACCTCGCCACGTACCATGACTCGCTGCTGTCTTCCTGACAAGTATGCCGTGATCCATTGTAGTGCCTTCCCTGTTATCCCTGCTTGGTCCTCCAGTTTTTGCACCAATCTCTTGTGTGGAACTGTGTCAAACGCCTTCTTGCAGTCCAAGAATATGCAATCCACCCACCCCTCTCTCTCTTGTCTTACTGCTGTCACCATGTCATAGAACTCCAGTAGGTTTGTGACACAGGATTTCCCGTCCCTGAAACCATGTTTGCTGCTGTTGATGAGATCATTCCTTTCTAGGTGTTCCACCACTCTTCTCCTGATAATCTTCTCCATGATTTTGCATACTATACATGTCAGTGACACTGGTCTGTAGTTTAGTGCTTCATGTCTGTCTCCTCTTTTAAAGATTGGGACTACATTTGCTGTCTTCCATGCCTCTGGCAATCTCCCTGTTTCGATAGATGTTAGGGGTACACATAGCGCCTCTGCTCCCTCTCTCAGGACCCATGGGGAGATGTTATCTGGCCCCATTGCCTTTGAGGTATCTAGCTCACTCAGAAGCCTCTTCACTTCTTCCTCGGTTGTGTGTACTGTGTCCAGCACTTGGTGGTGTACCCCACCTCTCCGTCTTTCTGGAGCCCGTTCTGTCTCCTCTGTGAACACTTTGAATCTCTTGTTGAGTTCCTCACATACTTCACGGTCATTTCTTGTTGTCTCTCCTCTTTCCTTCCTTAGCCTGATTACCTGGTCCTTAACTGTTGTTTTCCTCCAGATGTGGCTGAATAACAGTTTCGGGTCAGATTTGGCTTTCGCTGCTATGTCGTTATCATATTGTCTTTGGACCTCCCTTCTTATCTGTGCATATTCGTTTCTGGCTCTACGATTGCTCTCCTTATTCTCCTGGGTCCTTTGCCTTCTATATTTCTTCCATTCCCTAGCACACTTGGTTTTTGCCTCCCTGCACCTTTGGGTGAACCATGGGCTCATCCTGGCTTTTTCATTATTCCTGTTACCCTTGGGTACAAACCTCTCCTCAGCCTCCTTGCATATTGTTGCTACATATTCCATCATCTCATTAACTGGCTTCCCTGCCAGTTCTCTGTCCCACTGAACACTGTTCAGGAAGTTCCTCATTCCCGAGTAGTCCCCTTTCTTGTAGTTTGGCTTCATTCGTCCTGGCCTTCCTGCTTCTCCCTCCACTTGTAGCTCTACTGTGTATTCGAAGCTTAAAACCACATGATCGTTGGCCCAAAGGGGTCTTTCATATGTGATGTCCTCGATATCTGCATTACTCAAGGTGAATACTAAGTCAAGCCTTGCTGGTTCATCCTCTCCTCTCTCTCTTGTAGTGTCCCTTACGTGTTGGTACATGAAGTTTTCCAGTACCACCTCCATCATCTTAGCCCTCCATGTATCTTGGCCCCCATGCGGCTCCAAGTTCTCCCAATCGATCTCCTTGTGGTTAAAGCCACCCATGATCAGGAGCTTTGTCCTGCATGCATGAGCTTTTCTGACCACTGCAGCCAGTGTGTCAACCATCTCTCTATTGCTCTCGTCATACTCTTGCCTTGGCCTCCTGCTGTTCTGTGGTGGGTTATACATCACTGTTATTACCACCTTGGGACCTCCAGAGTGAAGCGTTCCCGCTATGTAATCACTTTCTTCTCAGCTGTCTCCTCTCTCCTGTGTGTGTGTGTGTGTGTGTGTGTGTGTGTGTGTGTGTGTGTGTGTGTGTGTGTGTGTGTGTGTGTGTGTGTGTGTGTGTGTGTATGTGTGTGTGTGTGTGTGTGTATGTGGGTGTGTGTGTGTGTGTGTGTGTGAGTGTGCGTGTGTGTGTGTACTCACCTAATTGTGCTCACCTAATTGTGGTTGCAATGGTCGAGACTCAGCTCCTGGCCCCGCCTCTTCAGTGATCGCTACTAGGTCGTCTCCCTCTCTGCTTCCTGAGCTTTGTCATACCTCTTCTTAAAACTATGTATGGTTCCTGCCTCCACTACTTCACTTGCTAGGCTATTCCACTTCCTGACGACTCCATGACTGAGGAAATACTTCCTAACGTCCCTGTGTCTCGTCTGAATCTTCAGCTTCCAATTGTGACCCCTTGTTTCTGTGTCCCCTCTCTGGAACATCCTGTCTCTGTCCACCTTGTCTATTCCCCGCAGTATCTTGTATGTCGTTATTATGTCTCCCCTGACCCTTCTGTCCTACAGTGTCATCAGTCCGATTTCCCTCAACCTTTCCTCGTACGACTTTCCCTTGAGCTCTGGAACTAGCCTTGTTGCAAACCTTTGTACTTTCTCTAACTTCTTTACGTGCTTGACCAGGTATGGGTTCCAGATTGGTGCTGCATACTCCAGTATGGGCCTAACATACACAGTGTACAGTGTCTTGAACGATTCCTTATTAAGGTATCGGAACGCTATTCTCAGGTTTGCCAGGTGCCCGCGTGCTGCAGCAGTTATTTGGTTGATGTGTGCCTCCGGTGACGTGCTTGGTGTTATGGTCACCCCAAGATCTTTCTCCCTGAGTGAGATCTGTAGTCTTTGTCCACCTAGCCTATACTCTGTCTGCGGTCTTCTTTACCCCTCTCCAATCTTCATGACTTTGCATTTGGTAGGGTTGAATTCGAGAAGCCAGTTTCTGGACCACGTGTCCAGCCTGTCCAGGTTTCTTTGCAGTCCTGTCTCATCCTCATCCAATTTAATTCTTCTCATCAGCTTCACATCATCTGCGAATAGGGACACTTCAGAGTCTGTTCCTTCCATCATGTCGTTCGCATATATCAAAAATAGCACTGGTCCTAGAACTGGCCCCTGTGGGACCCCGCTCGTCACAGGCGCCCACTGTGATACCTCTTCACGTACCATGACTCGTTGTTGCCTCCCTGTCAAGTGTTCCCTGATCCATTGCAGTACCCTCCCTGTTATATGCGCCTGATCCTCCAGCTTCTGCACTAATCTCTTGTGAGGAACTGTGTCAAAGGCCTTCCTGCAGTCCAGGAAAATGCATTCAACCCACCCCTCTCTCTCGTGTCTTACTTCTGTTACCTTGTCATAAAACTCCAGAAGGTTTGTGACACAGGATTTGCCTTCCATGAATCCATGCTGGTTTTCATTTATAATCTTGTTCTGTTCCAGGTGTTCCACCACTCTCCTGATAATTTTCTCCATGATTTTGCATAGACACAGATCTGTAGTTTATCGCCTCGTTTCTGTCTCCTTTCTTAAATATAGGGACTACATTTGCCGTCTTCCATATCTCAGGTAGTTGCCCAGTTTCAAGGGATGTGTTGAAGATTGTGGTTAGGGGCACACACAGCATGTCTGCTCCTTCTCTAAGGACCCATGGGGTTGAGATGAAAAGCTGTAAGCCTTCTCCCTGAAAGCTGGCTGCCTTGGATCAAACGTGTAGCGGATGCTACACGCCAAGGTATTGGTCCATATATATATATATATATATATATATATATATATATATATATATATATATATATATATATATATATATACATATATATATATATATATATATATATATATAATTATATATATATATATATATATATATATATATATATATATATATATATAATTATGCTAAACGACGTATATCTGTATTCCAAAGTTTATAATGGTCTAGAGGTGAATTTTAGAGAGATAAATCACGAGCGATAAATTTATTTCTGAAGCATGAAATTCGGTATCAAACGGACAACGTTGTATAGTAACATAAAACACTATCAAAGGACAATCTTTCGACGCACTGGACATTTCCGTTCAGTTGATGATCAGCGTATTGATTTCCAATTGCTTTTCATTGAGGCACAGCCTATAATTTCTGTTGAAGATCTGAATGTTACTGTGCTGGAAACGTTCATTGATATGTAAGTCTGGGTGCATGTATATATGATCAAGGTATGGATTGTTTATTTTTGTTTAGTGCTTATAACAAACGAATGGAGACGATGTTATGTAATCAGTCCTTCAGCCTGGAGTCGATGTAATCAGTCCCTCAGCCTTGAGTCGATGTAATCAGTCCCTCAGCCTTAAGTCGATGTAATCAGTCCCTCAGCCTGGAGTCGATGTAATCAGTCCACCAGCCTGGAGTCGATGTAATCAGTCCCTCAGCCTTGAGTCGATGTAATCAGTCCTTCAGCCTAGGGTCGATGTAATCAGTCCCTCGGCTTGGAGTCGATGTAATTAGTCCCTCAGCCTGGAGTCGATGTAATCAGTCCCTCAGCCTGGAGTCAATGTAATCTGTTCACCCGCCTAGAGTCGATGTAATCAGTCCCTAAACCTGGAGTCGATGTAATCTGTTCACCAGCCTGGAGTTGATGTAATCAGTCCATCAGCCTGGAGTCGATGTAATCAGTCCATCAGCCTGCATTCGATGTAATCAGTCCATCAGCCTGGAGTCGATGTAATCAGTCCACCAGCCTGGAGTCGACGTAATCTGTCTATCAGCCTGGAGTCGACGTAATCTGTCTATCAGCCTTGAATCCCTCAGTCTTGATAAGAATACACTACATACGTGAAACAATGGAATTATATCCTGCAAACAGGTGAGGTGAAGCAGCCGTAGATTGTAACACTTTAAATCCACAGGTGGAAGTGAATTATTGCTATAGGCTAAGTAAAGCGTAGAGTTCCCTGTATCAAGATCCTAAAATGTTGCTGTGTCTGGCAAGAATGTAGATGAATGAACTGATGACTGCAAACAAACTGAAATATTCCCAGAATAGAAATTCAAAATAAGGCATAAATTAGCAAGGAATGCTGATGCCAACTTCATGTACTGTGCAGTACACCAACAACATAGAATATATATGGGTAAGACCATCTACAGCCTTTATTCAGAGTTCACCTATACTGTAACTCCCATTGGAAAGAGAGTAAATGGAATCATAAGACTTGAACGTTCAGGTATTGTGACACTTATTGCAACAGTATCAGACAGAATGACGATGAAATATCAAGAAAAGCACCCAACACCTGTTAACCAAAAAGAGTTCATTAACTGCATGACCTTGAACAATGCAATCCTTGGAGGATGTAGTTTAACGTAATAACGGACAATGAAGCTTCTGAAAACGAAGTGTCAGGGTTACTTACAGAAATGGGAAATTTCTGTAAATAACCCTGGCTCATTCCCCATACTTTAATCCATTAAAAAAATCGTCACTTAAAGCAAGATAAAATGACATCGAATATTGCAGCTGATGTTGCAACTGCAAGACGTCGGAATAACCTCAAGTGTGCTGGCATGAGTCTCTCATGGAAGTCGTCACGCTTCATCGGAAATAATAGCCACTACACAGCTTTTTTATTCTTAAAAGAAATGTCATAGCGAAAGCAAAATCTGATCCGAAGCAGTTCTACAGACACATTAGGAGGAAAACAACAGTCAAGAACCAGGTAATCAGGCTGAGAAAGGAAGGAGAAGAGATCACAATAAACGACCGCGAAGTATATGAGAAGCTCAATATGAGATTCAGTGAAGTACTCACAGAGCAGACAGAAGGACCTCCAGAAAGACGGAGAGGTGGGATACACTATCGAGTGCTGGACACAATACATAAAACCGACTAAGAAGTGAAGAGGCTGCTAAGCGAGCTAGATACCTCAAAGACGATAGGGCCGGATAAAATCTCCTCATGGGTCCTGAGAGAGGTAGAACAGGCGCTGTGTGTACCACTAACATCACTCTTCAACATATCTATTGAAACAAGGCGACTACCTGAGGTATGGAAGACAGCACATGTATCCCAATTTTTAAAAAAAAGGAGAGAGACAAGAAGCACTAAACTACAGACCAGTGTCACTGACATGTATAATATGCAAAGTCATGGAGAAGATTATCAGGAGAAGACAGGTTTAACACCCAGAAAGAAATGAGCTTATCAAAAGACCACCAGCACGGTTTCAGGGACGGGAAATCCTGTGCCACAAACCTACTGGAGTTCTGTGACAGG